>NC_025693.1:2320091-2338258 GCF_000633955.1 Camelina sativa
ATCCCCATCTCCGGTGAATCTATGGGTAGTCTTATCGGAATCAAAACGAATCATCAACGCTCACTCACGCCACTTCTTAGCTCTCTCCGTTCTCTTCCTCCTTCCTCTCTGCTTCTCCATCACTGTTTACCCTTCCGTCTTCCGCCTCATCACCGATCAATCCTCCGCTTCTCACAACAGCGTCTCTCTCCTCCGCGGACTCCACAACAACAACGATGATTCTGATATCATCGAAACCAAAACAACAGTCTTGCTTCTAATCGCTTACATCGTTGTTGTAACCGTCTTCAATCTCTTAGCTATTGGATCAATCGCTTACAGTGTTTTCCAAGGATTCTACGGTAGACCTGTGAGATTGATCTCCGCCGTTAAATCGAGCTTCGCTTCGTTTTTACCACTCCTCGCTACTTTGATTTCATCCAATTTCATCGTTTTTGGGGTTTTCTTGATTCTAGGGATTGTAGCTTTCTTGTTGACTAAGCTAATCCAGATCATCCCAGGTCTTCGATTCGATTACGCTTCTCCGTATTTCCAAGCTCTCACTATGGTAGTAACGGTTATCTCGATTGTAGCTGTGGTTAAGCTCTATGTGGATTGGATTCTTGCTTGGGTTGTTGTTGTTGTTGAGTCAGCTTGGGGGTTAACTCCATTGAAGAGAAGTAAAAGCTTAGTTAAAGGAATGAAAAGTGTTTCTTTGTCTATTATCTTCTTCTTCGCTACAACTGAGTCGGTTCTAGTTTGGATCAGTACCGTAGCTGCCTCGGCTCAGCTCGACGATGATGATGGTGGGATGTTGTGGACGAATGCTTTCTTTGTGGTTCAGATTGTGATCACGTCTGCGGTTTTGACGCTGTTGATGCTGTATAATCTTGCGGCGAGTACTGTGATGTATATGTATTGTAAAGCTGTTCATGGTGAGCTTGCTTGGAAGATTGCTGAAGAGTTTGCTAGAGAGTATGTGAGTTTGCCTTTTGATGATGGTAAAGTTCCTCACTTGGTCTCTGTAGCTTACAACAACATCTGATGATGAATGATAATGATGATGATGATGATGAAGTAAAGGTTTCTGTTTGTTTTGTTGTTATGGTAGTGTTTGAAAAATCTGGTCGTTTTGTATGATAAAGCATGTTTGAACTTTGTATATACATTTACTGTTATTGTGACTTCAAAACTTTTGTGATGTCTCTGAAATGATCCAAAATGATTAATCCGAATCAAGATTTTACCCTGAATTGTCAGATTTCTTAGTTTAGGTAAGGGTTAACTTAGATCACTCAGAATCTCTCTAGAAGCATTAATCTTCATTGAGAGATTTCATTTGTAATAGACATTTAATCCACAAATTTAATCTATTACAACAAGAACAAAAAAGGATCCCTGTATTTTTTGTTTTCCCCATGTACAAAAGAATTCACATAAGACCAGAATCTATTGAATCTGGTTTTTACATTACCTCCTAAATCTTCTAAGATTACACAAAAGATTCAAACATGAAATAAAAGAACATACCTTTTGAAACTGTAATATCAGAGAAGCTCAAGCGCCTTCTTATGCTTCTTCTATAGCTCTTCTTTAAGCCTTAAACGCGCAACAGGCTGTTGTTGATTATAGTTACCCGTTGAGTTGTTGTGTTGATTGTTTGGTCTTAACTGATGGCTGCTGGTTCTAGCAGCAGGAACGTCGTGGTTATGTTTCCCTTCATAGGTTGTTACAACAGCTTTCGGGTCATTTGCTGCTCTCTCTACATGTTTCCTTACTCCACAAGCCGGTGTTGTACACTTATAGTAGCTCCTGCAGATTAAACCAAAGAGCATTAAGGAAAAAAAGACTGATGAATATCTATCTTTAAACTCGATGACAGGTTTTTATATTCACCTTGGATAAGGATTTCCTTTGACAACTTTCTGACCATACTTGCGCCATCTATATCCATCATCTAAGAGATCAACTTCACTCGTTGTTTGGACAATAATCCTAGGCTCTGTCACAGTTTTGTGCGATGAAGCAACTGGTTCTGAAACCCGAACTTCTGTGTTTCTGCAACATTCAAAGATAAGTCTTAATCTCATCAGAAAAACCAAAACTCATAAGAGATAAACGTAAGAGGAACAGTCAAATCTCTACTAAGTTTCTTTCTTTACCTTCTCTTGGGATCAGGCTCATCCTCGTGTTTTTCTCCCACACTAGTCTCTGCATTACCGACCTCCTCACCATCACTTGCTTCAGACGTCTGCTCTGTTGTCGTAACTTGACTTGTTTCTTGGTCCCTCTTGGTCTTGTTGAGACTACTATTACTAGTTCGAAACTGAGTAGCAACGTCAGAATTTTTAGAACTCCCGTTATTGTTTCCGCGCTTTTGAGGAACTTCATGACTGTGCTGACCCTTGTAGATGATCTCTGTCACTTGTCCATCGAGAGACCTCTCCACTTTCTTCTTGACAGGACACGCTGGATGCGTACATTTGTAATAACTCCTAGGAAAATCGCTCCCTTTCACTTGCTTCTGCCCGTATTTCCTCCAGTTGTACCCATCATCAGCTGGTTTGTCAGCATTTTGAGGCTGTGACCGATGCTCAGAGACTGATATATCCGAAGTTTCTCTCTGACCCTGGGATGAATCTTGAACCGGTGCAGGAATCTGGGATCGATGCTCAGTAGAAAATGTTGGAATCTCAATCAGTGAAGCTTGTTGTTGTTGTTGTTGTTGTTGTTGTAGTGTAGAGGAAGGATATTCAGATTGTTGTGATTGCTGCATATGAACATTATTATTGCCTTGAACTGCTTGTGCAGTGACTTGTGCTAAAGCTTGTTGGTGTGTCATACCAAATGCTCCCTGCAATACTCCAAAGATAGAAAACAAGTCAAACCAGATTCAGTACATACTTGCATATCTAGGATTCTAAGTTCCTTCATTCAAAGATTCAGATACCCAAAAAAAAGCATCCCTAATTTCTCATAGTCAAATTTTCCCAATTTTGACCTAATATGAAGAACAGTATCCAGTAAAATAATTTGGATTTAAATCCATAAACCGAATGCAAACAAAAAACAACTCAGAAAATAGCAAAAAAAAATCCAAATACCTCATAAAGTTCTTCACTTTCATTTCCCAAAAAAAC
This sequence comes from Camelina sativa, assembly GCF_000633955.1. Classification (NCBI taxonomy): domain Eukaryota; kingdom Viridiplantae; phylum Streptophyta; class Magnoliopsida; order Brassicales; family Brassicaceae; genus Camelina; species Camelina sativa. The sequence goes on from NC_025693.1 coordinate 2,323,211, forward strand.
AGAACTTAAAAAAAAAAACAAAACTTTGATGTTTGTTATTAATGAAATCTCACACACCTGAAGAGGTGAAAAAAGACCAAAGAAGCTCGGAGAATCCAAAAGAGTCGCCGGACTTAACCCCGGCGGTACAGTAAACATCCCCGGCGGTTGTGTAATCATCAATCCCGTTGGTCTGTTCTGCTTAAACCTCGGGTCAACATCATCACCACCGCTTCCACCGCCGCCGTCACCGACCGAGCTCACAGGTGTCTGATGATGAGCAGTAGCTACTACGGCTGCAGCGGCAACAGCAGCAGCTGCCGGAGAAGCCATAGCTCCGGCTAGAAGCTGAGAGAAAGACTTCAACTCGTCTGGATCAGAGAACAAATTAGAGACGAGCGTCATAGGACCAGGGCTAAACCCAACGCCACCGCTAAAAAACATTTCACCAAAGGGTCGAGGAGGGAGTGAAATCGTTGGCCGTCCGGTGGATGGTTTTAGTAGCTTCGACGGTTGTTGTTCTTGGTCTTCCTTATTCTCCGCCATCGATTCCGATTTTGAGAAACAGAGAGAGGATAGAAACTGAACAAAAAACCCAACTCACAAAAAAAAAAAAAAAAAAAAATTTCTTTTCTCTCTTTTTTAACACTTTTTTTTTTTTCTGAATATAATCTTAAATTATACAAAATTCGTGTCGTGTTTCTTCTCTCTTTCGCTTTGTTTTTTTAATATTTATAATTATTTCTCTTCTGCAGTCTTTTAATGGGAGAGATTTTTGTGATTTTCTTGTGTCTCCTCCTCAAGCAGATCTCGAAAAATATTAATACTCCCTCTGTATCATAATAGATGATGTTTTAGGATTTTTACATAAATCAAGAAAAATATTTATTATTTAACAATAAGTGTATTATTATTTTCTAATAATATATTTTTATAATTATTAACCAATAATATTTTATCAAACTCTTAAATTTTCATTTAATGATTCTTGAACTTTGCAATTTCTTAGCATTAATTGATAAAAGTATATAGAAAATCATCTATTCTGATACAAAATAAAATCCTACAACATCATCTATTCTGATACAGAGGGAGTATATTTTTTTTGGTTTGCACTTTGCAGGATAAAGTCTGCGGTGCAGATACAAAAGAGAGTAAACTCTCTGTCTTTCTCATTTTATCCATTACTTATTTTTTTTTGTTAATTTCTTTTCTTTGTTTAATTTCGAAAAAATATTAATCTTTTATAATGACTGATATTTCTTTTGTTTTTCTAAACGTCATTTATAATATAGGCTAGAATCAGGTTAAGATTTTTTTTTTTGAAATGTTTACAATTTACATTGGTTGACTACGCACAAAATTGAAGTTTTTTTTTGGTTGACTAATATATTTGGTTAATCAGCTAGGTGGGTAAAAATATATTAGTTTTCCCTTTCAAAATTTGGTTAAGATTTGTTTATTGAATAAGAGGATCTAAACAGATTTTCCCTTTCAAAATTTTTATCGTATATATATATATTCGTTATGTCCAACAAAAAAATCTTTATATAAGGACGATAAATTTATTATTTTGTCTATTTTTGTAGTTATCGTTGAGTTATGATTGGCTAATAAGGGAAAAGGGAGTTTATTTTTATAAAAAGGGTGTCGGTCCATGTATAAAAATAAAACAACTGTTTTGTCCCTTTAAAGACAACGAGTATGTGTGTGCCTCGCAAGTCAACCAGCAGCTTTAAGCACGACTCGACGGGTTTTTATTAACCAGCTTTAAATTAATTGTCTTCACCACGTTCTACTAATCCCATTACGACACGTGTACACACTTTATGAGCCCGGAAGTTATTGTGGTCGATTAAGCCGCCTAATCCTAGCTGCTACCAAACAAGCGTATGTTCATAATTTAATTTAAGCTTATGTCATAAATAAATAGTACATTAATTATTTATGAGTTTTGTCGTTATGGTTTTATGGAGCTCATTGTTTGATGGAATCGATTTTGTAAATAATAATTATTCTTCTTGGGTAAAATGGTGAAAGAAAAGGAAACGTGAGGGTTAATAGAAAAAGTGAGAGATGGAATAAATTTTAGGTGGCAGGAGAAAGAAAAAACAGAACAACTTAGACTTTTTGGAGGGCCCAAGTAACTTTGAAAACGGGCCAAAGAGACAACACATCCTTAATATCTGTAGGACCCGACCGTGGAGCCCTTTTCATTCATTGCCACAACGAGTCGCGTCTTCACTTATCACATCGACTTGGAGATGTAACATTTCTAATCACAACAAACATGGAAACGGAAACAAATAAGAATCGAATATAAAACAAGAGATAGATTGATATACGTAAGGAGTAAATCGTGTAATGGTGCCAAAACATATTCTTGGTATAAAGTTTCAAGTCTCACACATTTCTACTATTAAAGGAGACATATTCTGCAGGGACGGCTCATCACATTTCTACTATTAAAGGAGATATGATTTTGTGTAAGTTTTATATTGAGCCGACCATAAAGCAAGAGTAAAGTTTGAGCTTGGTAAGTAAGATACTAAGATCACTTAAAGGACATTTTTTGTTTCTAAGACTCCAAACTTTTCTTTAAATCATTGGTGTAAATCTTATGATCCAAATTTTTGTTTTTTTCGGCTAATTAGCAGAATTCTTGAGTAAATGAGCAACAAATTTTGTTTAGGTTTCGGTCCCCTCAAACTATCTAGGTAGGTGGCCAAAAAGAACAAGAAGAGGAAGATCATCACATAAATTTACTTGAAAAGTTCATAAAATAGTGACCTCTACGTTTATCACAATTTACTTAGGCCATGGACCATGGTGAGATGATATCTTGAGACCCATTGTTGTTGATACAAGCAAAATTCTTCAACAGGAGCAAGCAAGAACACAAACAAATCCATCTTCAGAAATGTCAATCAGCTCATAGTCTTTACAGATGTGACATGTAGAGCCTTCTTACCAATTCAAGAAACCAGAATTAGTATTCAGTGGTAGTACTATATTTGTGATTGCTTGAACAAAGGAGGACAATGAGAGTTATATAAACACATTCCCTTTGATTATACCTCTTCCCACAATGCAAATATAACCCCAAATACCCAAATAAGATTCATGAATCAAATATGATAATAAACCATGTAAGAAAAAAAATCATTAGAACTCTCCAACGACTTTGATAGCATCTTGAGGCGTGTCGTAAACATTCTTAGATCGAGACTTCTTAACACCAGCAGTGAACCAGAGCTTGTCAGACTTGGAGCTCTCAACTGAGATTGTTGTGACTTTAACCCAAACCAACACTTTTGTCTTCATTCCTTCCACACCCATCAGTTTCCCTCTAAGCAAAATACCTTTCACACGAGTTGCGTACCTTATGGCTGATCCGTCTTTAAATGTGACTTCACACGGTGAAGAGAAGAAGACAGTGAGCTTGTTCTTGGTCTCATCGAATTCGTAGCAGATTATGTTTTCCGGGAAGAGTCCTGGTGGTAAGTTGTATTCTTTGAGAAGATCTGGTAAGCTTTTTAGTGGTTTTCCTGTTTTAAAGAGAGAACATAGAAAACAAATTAGCAAGTTAGGAACTTTAGCATCTTTGATTTTGAAACTATGTTAGCTAAATTGGTTTATGCTATCTACCTTTAAGCTTGTTGAAAACCCATTTTGCCTTCTCTTCAACAGTACTGGAGAAATTCTGGAACAGAAAATGAACATTGTATTACAATTCGAGGCAACAATACAAATCCTATCAACACAATGATATAATAATAGCAAAGCCTATGAACACTGTAAGGAAAGGCTTGATTGTATTGATACGTGATGTTACGATATATATAGTCATATACATAAGGGCTTTGTACACTCCCAATTACACATTTAGTCTCTGTTATACTTCTCTTCTCTAGAAACACAATCATACTTAGTTAAGTAGTGAATCAATGAGACAAATCGAGAAAGACGATTGTTTGAAGAATTTCTTAGAATTGATATATTGACAAAACTATAGCTAACTCAAGAATACAAAACCGAGTACAATTGGGTTTCTTGCCTTGTCGGTATAGAGCTCTTATAGCTCAAAAAGCAAGCACATGAACACATATCAACAAAACAAGAATCATCTTTTCTAAGTAAACAATGACTCAAAAGTTAAAATGCAAACTCTAAATTGAGAAACAAATTTAGTTGAGTTAACTAATCTAAAGACTCTCTCTAGTGTTAAAATTTCAACTTGGTAAAATCGGATCTTGTTTCAACATCAAATTGCTAAAAGTTAGAATTTTTACATCAAAATTTCAAAGTAAAATATCTATGTATCAACAATTCTAATGATTCTTGATTAATTTCCATCTTCAATTGGCAAAACCCATCTCAGATCTTCCTAGATCTATACGATTCTAGTACAATTTCGATACATCAATCACAACAGAGTTAACAAAAAAGAATCGGCTTTTTAATCACACAACATTACACCAAATGTAATCAAATTCAAACAGCAATCGCATGCAAGAAACCCAGAAAGAAAACGAAAGAACATAAGAGACAAAGCAAGAAGAAGATATCGATTCAAAGAGCACTCACAGTGAGGTCACTGGTGATGTTTGAGAGCTCTTCTTTAGCTTTCTTGGAGATCCATGAACTCCCCACTTTAAAGCTCGTCACTTTCGTTAATGCCTTCTCCATTTCCTTCCTCTCGCGTTCTCTCTCTCTCTCTCTCTCTCTCTCTCTGAGTATCTCTGAGAGGTAAAAAGACAAAGTGACAGAGCAGAGTGATAGCTGCGGCGACTCTCAAATTCTTTCTCCATTGGCCAAAAATAGCTCAGAGAAAATATTGAACCGTGGGGTGTTTCAGTAATTTCCACATCTACTTTTGTAGTTTTCCGCTTTGATGGCTAAAGTTCAAATTAATAAAATTGTTTAAAGAAATGATGAAGACTCTCTAACCGTCTAATTAATTTTGAAATTACTAAAATAATTTTTTTTAAATGGTTTTTCCTTTGAAATATTCATTATTTGAAAAAATGGAATGTATTAAAAATCCTTTTTTTATTACTGAGAATATGGTTCAAACTTCAAAGGTAAAAGAAGAAAAAAGATTAAAAAAAAAGTGCAAAAGCTTAGGGTGTGAATGGTAATTGCGGTCAGGGCGGCTGAATCCGTCTGCAGTCTGGACCGCTCTATTTTTGAGGCGGACTACAGACCGCTGCGAACTAATTCTATCTATATTAATATTTTTGAAGTATATTTTGTGTTATGCACTTTAAGTTTTATTTATTTAAATTTTTATTTACAACATTAATCCCTAAAAAAATTCCATAAATAACATTGCAGAGAAACTCAAATATTAAACTTTCTTAAATCGACCAACATTTGTTATATTTATTGCCATAAGATCTTAACAATATCTATACATTCCGATTTTTCCAAAAACAGTTCTACCCATTAAAGTTTTAATCCCATAAAATCGCCAAAACTATCTTTAGAGATTTTGTTTGTATAGACTTTCTTAGAAACTTTTGTTTTACATATTTTGATTGTAAAATGTAGATTTAGTCATCTACATTACTTGATTTGAGGTACTTAGGGGTTGATTCCTCAGAATCCTCACATTATAATAAATAAAACTAAATAATTATCCCGTGGTGTTTCTATAAACTTTAATACATTTGGTGTCCTTTAAGTTATACTTACTTACAAAGTTAATCCTTAAAAAATTGCACATACAAACAGAATCAATTAGATTCCTAAAATGTCTCTACAAATTTGGTTTATAATTTCCTAAAGCAATTTTTATATTAAGAAATTTATTACACTTAATAACATATACCAAAAATATCTATACAATATTTTCTTCTTTTAAAAACTCTAATATTCAGAAATAACTATATTGTTTCATATGAACAATTAAAACTTTAATGGTTATTAATATGATGATAAAAAATGGAAAAATAATTATTTCACGGTTTAAATCTAATAAATTGGAGTATTTATAATATAAATTACTATGCGGTATACTGCATAATAACTTTTATGGATATAATTCTTTCACGGGTTAAATCTAAATAACTTTAAACTTACGGATTAAATTTAAAAACACTAAAAATTTAAAAATATAATAATGTAAGAATAATTCTTTCACGGGTTAAATCTAAAAAGCAGTATAAATTTCTATTTTTATAAGTTTATAACCATAAGAAATGCGATACAGTACAAACGTAACATTAGTATAAATAAAACTAAATAATTGTCACATGTCTGCGGTATACAAATGATCAAATTTTAAAATTAACAAGTAAAATACAATTATAGAATCTTAAACACTAAACAAAAGAAACAAAATTAACAAACTAATACAATTTTTTAGAATTTATTTTTTCTGTTGTAAAAAAATTGTCATGCGGTATACCGCGGGTTAAAATCTAGTTTGTATGCAAAAGCGGTCCGCAGTTGGTCTGCAGCGGTCTTGTCTCTGCTTTATTTGGACCGTAGTAGTGCGGACTATATTTACTGAATGGTAAATAAAAAGCGGTCCAATCTGTAGATGAATTTGTCCGCCCCAACCACTGCAACCATTCACACCCTTAGTTTCAACGCCAATAAACTGATTGAATAATGAAATAGATGCGTTAGTGGTCCAATAGAAGATGACAATAATGTTACGCAACACTTGTTACATCGCAATTATAACAATTATTCCAACATCATTGAACCAATCATACCCCAAATTTTTTTTTAAATCACAAATCATTATACGATGGAACATAAACGTCAATCAACCGTTAATGTCCATAAAATGTTTAGCTTTTTGGTATACTTCTTTCATATGTCTCCTAAAACTAATCACATCTAATCTAACATCTTGTTCTTTTAAATAAACATTCATTTTAGTCACATTCCAACCCTTTCCTCTATAAGCAATTGGATCTTTCAAAACCAAATCATCTCTACTATACTTCTCTATCAAACTGCTCTCTCCCACGTTTACTCTGTACTCCGTATACTCCAACTTCATTGCCTTAGCCGGTGATTCGAAGCATGTTTTAGCCACCCAACCTAGGCCTACCGGAATAACTTGAACAAATACTGAACCCGGTCGAAGAAACAACAAATGGGTTAATGCCGCGCCATGTACCCCGACCATTCCGTGGCTAGACTTTATATGTTTATATGCTTCTCTCAAACTTGACGTTTTCGAGGGTCTGAATATGATTACCTCAAATCCAACATCTTCAAGCATCTCTTTGATCTCTTTCTCGTTTAAGATCACTCGTCCAACGTTGCCATATCTACTAACCAATACTAGACGAGGCTTGGGAGTTTTGAGAATAGATAGGTTTGGGTTAAAGGCTTTGTCTAAGAGATTATGGAAGTCTACTAACGATTTGGAGTTGGGTATTCGGGTCAGGTCTACTGTCATAGGCCCATGTGAAATTAGGCCGACGGTGGCTGAAGTGAAGCAATGTGTAGTAGCGACATTTTCTTTGTCTAGTAATATGGTTTTGTGTTTGGTAAACGCACCTAGAATATCCATGTATTTTGGCATCCACCATCCCTTCGGATTCACTACCACGACGACGAAATCGCGGTCAGGGTATACCGTATTGGCCGTGATGAAAAGCGGGATGAAACCGTCGATGAAATCGTGATAGATGTTTCCGGTGTAACCTCCAGCACTGAACACAATCGCCGGTGAATCATGTGTTATATCACATGATCGGGTCAGGTCCATTGGGCCTGATGAAGTGAGTGTTAACTCTCTGATCTTAGGCATGATCCAGTTTTCAGCTTTTCTTGGGTATGGCCTGATCTTTTGGACAAGTGGTGGTGTTGATGCGGCGAATGTTGGGTCTATGAGGAGAGTTAACGTTCCGGTTTTGGGGTCGAGACTACATGAGCCGTTGATTGAGCAGAGATCGTAACTAGTGTGGGATCGGTCGCATGTGATTGTTGCTGATGAAGTCATCTCTTGTGGGGTTTGCTTGATTCTTGTGGATTCCCATGTTTGTTGTATTGTACCTACAGAGGAAAACTTGTCTTATTTTTAGTTAAAAGGATTAAGAGTGGACATTTGTAGTATGTTAAAATTGTACTAATGTTTATTGTTTTATATTTGTCAACCGTGAAAATTATGACAAATGGACGAAGAAAAAGTGTTACCATTGCTAGTTAACTAGTAACAAGAGAGAAGATAAATATGTAGTAGTGCAAAATTGGAAGGATAAAATCATAAAATGTCACTATAAAACCGAAAAATATATAAGAAAATATCAATTTGGATTTCCATTATGGACTGAATAAAATGTAACCAGTTGTTATTGGAAAAAAAAAATGTAACCAGTTGTTTTTATCAACCAAAAAAACTACTAATATTCAACAACAAAATGTCCCATAAACACTTCACATGCTTATAGGTAAACTATTATTTGTCCGAGGCTGGCAGGAAAATTTAATTCCCATTAGTTTATACGTAACAAGTTTGTAGATCTCTATGTGATACTACTATATTTTATTTTGTAGATCACTGCGTATTAACTAACTATCACGTAACCATTTAACTCATCAAAACATAGATGAATGATCTCATAGAGAAAAAGAAAGAAAAAACTTATCCTTTTTCAAAAAAAAAAAAAAAGAAAAAGAAAAAACTTATTCCTTTAACAAACAAGAAAACAAACATTTTATTCGACTAAAAAATCATATTACTTTTTAGTTGCTTCTTTTGACCGGAACTTGATAAAAGTCAGAATTAGTGCTGTTTCGTTAGATTCAAATCCAGTGTAAAGTATGTGTGAGTTATTGATTAAATTGTCAAAAAAGTGTTTTATCACAGCCTCTAAAGAAAAATCCCCTAAAATAACCTTTTTTTTTTTGGCTGAGGAATAATTTTGTTGGTGCTTCTTGTTGCTATCTTGATTTTGTTCTTGTCTCAAACTATTTTTGGTTCTATCAGATGACAAAAAAAAAAAAAACGAACAACCTTTTTTTTTCTTGTAGTGAAAGAAGATGTTTAAGATTTTTATTTGCTTGAATCAAAAAAGTAATTTGATATATATTTACATACCTTGAGATAAACTTGACGAACGAAACAGTTGATGATCAAAGACGGAGGACAAAGCAACATACATAACCACAACGATCACCAACGCAACTACTGCCATCGAATAACTCTTCGACGTGGTCTTCTTAACCATGGTTATATATATAACAATCAATCAAAATATATCGACCTTTAGAGCTTCAAGAATCCTTCAATGGAAGATAAAAGAAAGAAAGAAAGAACAGAAGAAGATAGAATGCAAAAAACGAGATCAGTGATTCAGTATATATATATTCTTTATATCAAAAAGACTTTTCTCTTTTACAAAATATTTTGTACTGCCTGCAAGACTTTTTTTCTGTTATGAAAAAGACAGTTTTACAATTTTTTTTGGTAATGAAGACAGTTTTACTTTTATTAATGTAGAAATAATACTATATTGAAGTAGAAATGCTGATGCGTGGGGAAATACTATAATAGAACATTTAATTAATAATATATCTCAATTAAAGAGTATGTGTTTACATCTATTTATTTACTTCTTTTTTCTTATATATCATAAAACTTTTTAGTCTTTGACATTTATTAAATTATATACTTTAAATAGTTAAAGAGACAAAAAAAAATAGACATATGGATTTTTATATAATTAAATATATTTTCTTCCTAATCACATGATTTTATTTATTTTGGAATGAAGCAATTATAATTATTCTTTCTCTCTCCTTCATGCATGATGTGTTGTCTCTCTCCTTCATGCAAGCTATCTTCGTAACAGCTAGTTTTATGAGATATTTGGCCAAATGATACATTTTTCAAACATAATTAAGAAAAATATACAATCACTATTTACAATTGGGAAAAAACACATTCACCACTGTTTAGCTATTTCTACACTATCTTTTTGCCATTGAGGATTCAACTTAATTACATCTCATGCCATTATACAATTACTTATAATTTCTCTTTTTTTTTTCAAATAATTGTTAATATATATATTTTTTAGAAACTTCTTAGATACAAAAAAAAATTATATTTTTTTTTTACAATTTGAAATAAATTTTGTTTAATAATTTTTACATGTATTATATACACCTTTTGTATTTGTACATATTTTTGAGTGTACAGATGTCTATACACTTTATTAAGTGTACATATGTAATTTTTACAAAACCGTTACAGTATAAACATGTGAAACTCTAAGAATTAAACAAATTACATATGTACACTTAATAATGTGTACAGTCATCTATACACTTAATAATGTGTATAGACATATGCACACTTAATAATGTGTAAGGATACAAAATTTGTAAAAAATATTTAACATTATCAAATAAAATCATCAAACAAAATGCATATCAAATTATAAATAAAAAACATAGATTTTTATCTATCTAAAATATTTTAGAAAACAAATTTTAATTAGCCAATATTTTTGTTTTTAGATTGTATAGACTATAATAAAGAAAAAGAAGCTCTTTAAACCCACATAAACACTATTGGTGAAGGATCAACAAAGAATGATCTTTATGTTTTCGAAGAGCTCAATCTTGTTTCTGCTTTTGTTAATAATTCTGTTTGGCATGCTAGACTTGGTCATCCTCATACTAAGGCCCTTAGTATGTTACTTCCTAAATTGTCTTGTACTTATACCCCTCAACAAAGATAATGCGTCCATTTCTAAGCATGAGATTGTCCATAAAACGACTTGTACTTATACCCCTCAACAAAATGGTGTCTCTTAACGTAAAAATCGTCACCTTATGGAAGTAGCAAGGACCATGATGTTTTATAAGAATGTTTCAAAACATTATTGGAATGATGCTGTCATGACAACATGTTATCTCATTAATAGACTCCCAACAAAATGTCTCGATGAAATTTCTCCATATGAGGTACTAAATCAAACTAAATCTTCTGCTGGTTTTCTAAACGTTTTTGGTTGTGTTTGCTATGTTCATGTCCCAGGTGATCAAATGAATAAGCTCCAGCCCAAAAGCATCAAATGCAACTTTATTGGGTACTCTTATACTCAAAAAGGATACAAATGCTACTACCTACGAACAAGAAGGACTTACGTCTCTCGTGATGTAAAGTTTGATGAAGACAAATGCTTCTTTGACGAAAAAGATTGGAGCAAATTGAAGGACTTCACAAATTCTGAATTTGATCGTGCTCAAAGCCTCAAGTTTCTCTTGGAATATCTCAATTCTTCAAATGACAGTAGAAAAGAGGAGCTACAAGTTTAACAGACTTTTGAAATCATGCAGTAGATTTCTGAAACTGTCCAGCAGACTTTTTAAAACTTGCAGCAGACTTCTCCAGACCTGCAGCAGACTTCTGGAAATGCAGACGATTCTTCTCAACATCCTTTGCTGAAACTGATGCTCACAAAACCAATGGTGATTTTGATGCAAGCATCCATAATACTGAGATTGCCATTATGAAGATGATTCACCTTTGCCTCTCCGAAGAAGTCAAAGAACAAGGACGGATCCTGACATTTGCTGCAAAAGCGGTTTTGCTATAATTCTTCAACTGCTCATCCTATTCAAGGTTTTTGTTCTTTAGCTAACCTTCCTACTGATCATCAAGGTTTTTGTAGCAAAATTGACCAGGAAACTGTGCCAAAGACTTACGAAGAAGCAAAGGACAATGAGGTTTGTTTTGATGTTGTTGATGATGAACATGGAGCCATGGAAAGGAACCACACATGGGATGAGGTGGATCTTCCTAAAGGCAAGAAGCCAGTTGGATCTAAGTGGATTTTTACAATCAAATACCACAACAATGGTGAAATAGAAAGACACAAAGCTCGTTTAGTGGCTAAAGACTTCACTCAAACATATGGAGAAGACTATAAAGACACTTTTGCTCCAGTTGCCAAACATCATAAGGTACGTGTTGTTCTATCTCTTGCCACTAACCTTTCTTGGGATTTGTGGCAAATGGATGTTAAGAATGCATTTCTTCAAGACGAACTTGAAGAAAAAGTATAGATGTTACCACCTCCTGATATTGATGTTGCACAAGGCATAGTCCTCAAACTAAACAAAGCCATTTATGGTCTCAAGCAATCTCCACGTGCTTGGTATTACAAATTAAGTAAGATGCTTCTTGGTTGTGGATTTTGCAAGTCCAATGTGGACCATTTGCTTTTCATAATTCAAGGGGAAAGAGGTATTATGGTTGTTCTTATTTATGTTGATGATATTGTTATCTCTGGTGATGATAAAGAAGGTATTCAAAATAAAGTCCCTTCTTAAGTCTACTTTTGATATTAAAGACTTGAGTGAACTAAAGTACTCTTTTGGCATAGAAGTATGTCGTTCAGAGGAAGAACTATTTCTATCTGAAAGAAAGTACCCACTCGATCTTCTTAATGATACAGGAAAGCTTGGAGCCAAACCGGTTAAAACTCCCATTGAAGAAAAATACAAAGACTCTCGAGAGGGGGAACCTTATAACAACACTGGACAATACCAAAGAATTGTGGGTAAGCTCATTTATCTCACAATTACTCACCCTGATTTGTGTTTTGTTGTGGACCAGGTGAGTCAACATATGAAAGCTCCTACCATCTACCAATGGAATATGGTGGAAAGGATTCTCAGTTAATTGAAAGGATCTCCAGGCAAAGGCATTTGGATGCACAAGAATGGCCACACTGAGCTTGTTGGCTATTGTGATGCGGGTTACCCTAGAGACAAGTCTGATACGAAATCAACTAGAGGCTATTATATGTTTGTTGGTGGGAATTTGGTCACTTGGAGAAGCAAGATGCAGAAGGTGATTTCAAGGTCTAGTGATAAAGATGAGTATCATTCCATGGCTGATACTACTGATGAGCTTATTTGGCTTAAAGCGTTGCTTTTGGATCTTGGAGTCAAGATATCTCAACCTATCACCATGCATTGTGACAACCAAGCTGCTATTCACATTGCTTCCAATTATGTGTTTCATGAACGCACCAAACATATAGAAGTGGACTGTCACCATATTTGTGAGAAGGTTGAACTTGGGATCATCTTTCCCATCTATACTAAAAGTTTGGATCAACTTGCAGATATCTTAACCAAGGCAACAAATTCAAAGGTGTGCAATTTTATTCTAAGCAAGCTTGGTTTAGTTGATCTTCACAAACCTAAAATATGATTGTTGTGCTCTTTTTCCCTTGTCTATGGTTTTTTCCATTGGGTTTTCCTGTTAAGGTTTTTAATAAGGCAACTCCATTCTAGGCATGATCTCCCTATGCCAAGCTTGAGGGGGAATGTTGGAATGAAGCAATTGTGATTGTCCTTTCTCTTTCCTTCATGCATGATGTCTTGTCTCTCTCGTTCATTCAAGCCATCTTTATAACAGCTAGTTGTATCTTCTTCTTCTATATATTTGTATCTCTCTTGTATTTTTAGATCTAAGAGAAACAATTATATACAGTTTCTCTCTATTCTCTCTTACTCTTCCGCATATATTTCTACAATTTCTCCACGATCAACATGATTAAAACCCTTCAAAGCCCATATTGTGACGAAGACTACAAAGAGACTGCGTGGTTTTGAAAACATTGGTTTTTTTTAAGTCCCACATCGTAAACACACAGAGATAAACAACAAACTCGAGTCATATATAAAATGGAGAGAGCTTACGGCTAGAAACTAACGGAGTCGTGCAATAAGCACATAGCTAACTATTCTTTCGCCTTTTACTAAAGAATACCGTGTGCATGTCGTACTAAGTGACATACGCCTATTTTTGGATGGTTGTCTCTTATGAGATCGCCTCTATCAAAATCATAAATCAAATATTATCAACGATCAATCTATAATATAAACCTAAATACCTCGTAGCTGGTTCTACTTCTACAATAAACACTTTCTTTTAAGTGTTCGCTTACAGTGTAGTTTCACACCGGAAGAGTATTATCAAAACAAAGCTGACGTTTTGCTATGAAAGGGACTCGCATATTGTGAGACAAAGCATACCTTTCTCGGCCTTTTGGCTAAGATCAAGTGTAGTATCTGTTCTTATCAGTTTAATATCTATTACATGTCGCCATCCTTTGATATTAACTCTATTTTTTAAGGGAGTGAGCCATCGAAATAGCTTGCTATTTTGTGCTCACGTTCGTCGCTCATGCGTTGCACTATTGCAAGGGCTTGGCGTATCCCACCAATCATAGTGTTTAAGATTTAAGCAACATGTTAAATTGGTGATCTTCTTGTCTAATATTTTTTCCAATCCTACTAGCTCGGATGCAGTAATTAAAAACTGTTGTTTTGTCCTTGTCCCACATCGAGTTAAGTTAGAAATACTCGTCGAAGAAAGTAAATAGTCATGGGCTCATTGTTTCCAAGCTCAATGGGCTATACCAACCCTTTTTTAAAGACCAAATATATTGGCGGGAAGAGCAACACCGCCGGTAACACAACTTACCGGCGAATATCATCAAATGATACGCTCAATCTATCTCTTACCTCAAAGGGTTTCTCCGATTAGAAGATTTGTATTTCAACAGCGATGCGACTCATTTACAACAATCAATGGGTTGATTTTACCCGAAGATAACGATGAGTCTTCTTCTACGCATTACGCCGCTCCGAGCCCGTACCTTCTCCTTCTAAGTAAGTGCACGAACATTGATTCTCTAAGGCAAGCTCACGGATTTTTAACGGGGAATGGAATCATGACTGATATCTTGATCACCACCAAGCTCGTTAGTATGTATGGTTCTTTTGGGTATACTAAAGATGCACGCTTAGTGTTCGATCAAATTCCTGAACCAGATTTTTATTTATGGAAGGTCATGCTCAGATGCTATTACTTGAACAACGAGAGTCTGGAAGTCATAAAGTTTTATGCTTTATTGATGAAGCACGGATTTAGATATGATAATATTGTTCTCTCGAAAGCTTTGAAAGCTTGTACTGAGCTGCAAGATTTAGACAATGGGAAGAAGATACATTGTCAGATCGTTAAGGTGCCAAGTTTTGATAATGTTGTGTTGACAGGTCTTTTAGATATGT
>NC_025693.1:2339313-2370395 GCF_000633955.1 Camelina sativa
ATGATAATATTGTTCTCTCGAAAGCTTTGAAAGCTTGTACTGAGCTGCAAGATTTAGACAATGGGAAGAAGATACATTGTCAGATCGTTAAGGTGCCAAGTTTTGATAATGTTGTGTTGACAGGTCTTTTAGATATGTATGCTAAGTGTGGAGAAATCAAGACTGCTTATAAAGTGTTTGAAGGTATTACTTTGAGAAATGTGGTTTGCTGGACTTCGATGATTGCTGGGTATGTTAAGAACGACTTGCATGAAGAAGCGCTGGTTCTGTTTAATCGGATGAGGGAAAAATCTGTTTTGGGTAATGAATATACTTACGGTACTTTAGTGATGGCGTGCACAAAGGTTAGTGCTTTACATCAAGGAAAGTGGTTTCATGGTTGTTTGATTAAGAGTGGTATAGAGCTCAGCTCATGTTTGGTGACATCTCTTCTTGATATGTATGTCAAGTGTGGTGACATAAGCAATGCACGTAGGGTGTTTGATGAGCATGCTCATGTGGATCTTGTTATGTGGACAGCTATGATTGTGGGATACACACACAACAATAACGCCCACGAGGCACTGAGCTTGTTTCAGAAAATGAAGGGGGTTGGAATGAAGCCCAATTGTGTTACCATTGCAAGTGTTTTGTCAGGTTGCGGTCTTATTGGGAATCTTGAACTGGGTAGAGCAGTACATGGCTTATCCATTAAAGTTGGTCTTTGGGATACTAATGTTGCAAATGCTCTGGTTCACATGTACGCCAAGTGTTGCCAGAATAGAGATGCTAAGTATGTGTTTGAAATGGAGTCGGAGAAAGATATAGTTGCTTGGAATTCTATAATTTCTGGGTTTTCACAAAACGGCTCTATCCATGAAGCTCTGTTTCTGTTCCATCGCATGAATACAGAATTCGTGATGCCTAATGGTGTAACAGTTGCAAGTCTCTTCTCAGCCTGTGCTTCCCTTGGGTCTCTAGCCGTAGGTTCCTCGCTTCATGCTTATTCCATGAAATTGGGTTTCTTGGCATCATCCAGTGTTCATGTTGGTACTGCACTCCTGGACTTCTATGCCAAATGTGGGGATGCCGAATCTGCCCGTCTCATTTTCGATACTATAGAGGAGAAGAACACAATCACATGGAGTGCTATGATCGGAGGCTATGGAAAGCAAGGGGATACAAAAGGGTCCCTTGCGCTATTCGAGGAAATGCTGAAAAAGCAACAAAAGCCAAACGAATCAACCTTCACATCCATTTTATCGGCTTGTAGCCACACAGGGATGATTAATGAAGGGAAGAGGTACTTCAACTCAATGTACAAAGATTATAACTTTACGCCTTCCACAAAACACTACACA
This sequence comes from Camelina sativa, assembly GCF_000633955.1. Classification (NCBI taxonomy): domain Eukaryota; kingdom Viridiplantae; phylum Streptophyta; class Magnoliopsida; order Brassicales; family Brassicaceae; genus Camelina; species Camelina sativa. The sequence goes on from NC_025693.1 coordinate 2,340,654, forward strand.
TGTATGATCGATATGCTAGCTCGAGCAGGTGAGCTTGAGCAAGCCTTAGACATCATCGAGAAGATGCCGATTCAACCAGACGTGAGATGCTTTGGTGCATTTCTCCATGGTTGTGGAATGCATTCAAGATTTGATCTTGGGGAGATTGTGATTAAGAAGATGCTTGAGTTACATCCTGATGATGCCTCTTATTATGTTCTCGTATCTAATTTGTATGCATCGGATGGACAATGGAGTCAGGCTAAAGAAGTGAGAAATCTGATGAAGCAAAGAGGTCTGAGCAAGATTCCAGGCCATAGCACAATGGAATCTGAGTTCTTAGCAGCTGGTTAGTTGTCTTCACTAATCTAGGTAAAATCATAGGAGGAACAAAGAAGCATATATACACAAAAGCATTCTTGAATAAAGTTGATATGTTTCAGTGTATATAGCAAGAACAGTCGTGCTAACTACATCTACATGGGTATATAACCAACAAAACATCTCTGAGTTGGTAGCCAGATGTTTTGAGCTATGCTAAAGTTCTTGTTTTGTTGTGGTTTGTGCTCCAGCCTGTGGTTGTGAACTCTTAGGTTACATGCTGCGTTCATCTTAATCTTCGTCTTGTGAATCAAAAGGAACTTCATGCCGGGGTCTGTTGTACTTCTCACGCAATTGTTTGACAGGGATGAAATCTCCAGCTGTGTCGGCTCCATAGTAGAGAAAAGAAATGTAAGGATGATCAAACCTTTCCTGCAGAATCCACACATAAACATGAGCCAAACAGTTGCAATGGGGATTCGATTGTCCACACTGAGTCTACTACTCACCTTGTCGGGTTTTTCTGGAGCTAATAGATTGTCTTCAGCAACTGCAATATAAGATCCACTGTCAGTGATAGCAGAATTTGGCAGACAAACTGAGATACAAGAGGTACTTAAACAGTTCAAGACATTGGACTTGAAAACTCAGAACTTACCATATGCCACTAGTAGATCTGGGTGCGTGCGAACATCGACTAGAACCTGCTAGACAGAAGCAAGAAATTTAGATATCCATGTTTTTCTGCAGATATGAAGTAGAAGAGTCTTGAACTGTTCATATTTGTAAAAATGGTTTCAGCTTCTTTCTCTTTCAATGCAAGTCTTTATAAACATTTGCAACCATAACCTGATAAAATGGCTGATTGGATCCACGAGGCAACTTTTCAACTTCAGCAGCTTCCATCCAAGAGCTTGATTCACAGCAAATTGGATCCATACCACAAATTACAGCCCGGTAACCTAAAGCCAAACGAGAAGAAATCTATTCAAGTTCCCCAATATGAATGTAAAACTAAAACCAAAGTGAGACAAGCATAGATAATACGTATGATGATGATATACCAAAAGTTTTGTGTCTAAGTTTCTGTCCCAAACGAAATGCATACTCTGCTTTCTCAAAAGCCAAGGCTTTCGCAGATACAGCTAATGATTCTGCCTCAAGCTTTGAGATTTCGTCTCGTAACTTAGCTGCCAAACCATAATCCTCACTGTCAATGGCATTCTGGAGATCTGCACTGCAATTATATCAAATGAACAATGAAGATGACATACTCAGATGTTTACACATACACACACAAACACACAGAAGGTACCTTACAAACCGAATAAAGCTGCTCACCGTAGCCTTATAATGCTAATGCCCTTGTCTTGAGCTTCACTCTTTGATGATGACCCTCTCTTCCCTTCTTGCAGCCTTATCGCCTCCTCTTCCACCTATCAACCGTATGTTATTCACCCATATGTTGCAATTTCGACATACATGAACACAAAAAGTTCAAAACTTATCCTCACTTAAAAGATGATAACACATCATTTCATATACCTCAGTTAGCTTCTCTCTTAGTTGTTGAGCAATGTCATACTGCTCCAGATTCAACGCATACTGCCATTTCAAAATACACAAATTAACTCAATATTGTAACTGTAACACCTCAAAACCATAAGCAATCATCTTGACAGCAATAAATCAGCCGACCTGTACACGAGTAGCCAAATCCAGCTGAAAGAAAAAGATCAAAATATCTTCATTCGCACTCTCGCTTCGCTCAGAGCTCGGGTCTAATCCACCTTGCTCACCACCACCTTGAAACGGCCATCTTGCTTCAACCCTCAACAAATTCTTTTGCTTTATTGACTTCCAATGGCTTCGAAAGGGCTGTTGTGATTTACGCAAAAACTGACACGAAACACATCGATCACCGAACAAGCTCGAAGCTTTCTTTGAATTTAAACGATTCCTCCACGAACTTGAAACTTCTACACTTCCACAGAGTGTTAATGTGCTTAACGACTGACTTTGCACCATTTTTTTTTTCTATATCAAGACCAAAGTTTCAAGCTTTCTTATCCGATAATCTTCCTAGAAAACCCAACAAGAACCAGAGTACACAGCAAACGTGTCTGAGATTTCCAAAATTGAAATCGAAGAACAAGACGAGACGCGAGACAAAAAGTTCGAGTACACAGAAAAAAAAAGTTTGTAAAATTAAAACTTGAAGAAACTTACAAATTGGTTAAGTGAAATTTCAATAGATGCCGGAAAGACTTTGCCGATCACTGGAGAAACTCGCCGGAACGAAGGAGAGTTTTCGTCCTCACAGATTTTTTTTTCTTTCTTTTTAGTTGAAACATTTAATGCCATTTGGATAGATTATATATGGTTTTTAACTCTTCTTGGGCTCTAAGGATTGGATGTGAATTTGGATATAAATATTATCATAGTCCGCATATATTGTTAGTTCAATAACGAATTAACTATAGACTAGTAACTAAGATTTGGCTAACTTTATGGCAAACTTTATGATTTGGCTAATTGTATGTGAATACCATAGTGTAGTCCTGGGAATATTCTAATAGCATTTTCGTATGCCTTACCAGTGGTCGAAGGACAAAAGAAAACATATATTTTGGAAGAATTTTAACTTGCATCCATCAAGTTCTTGTATCTACGGCATATATTATGGTGTTAATTTTTTTGTGACATTTTATGTAATATAACACAAGAATTTTGCTCAAATAATAGTGTAGAAATAGAGAATTATCCAATATATTTTGGTTCAGGTCAATTAGTTGTGCATGTCTTCATATCTAGAACATAATAAATCCACAAATTTTATCATATACTTACATGTCTCCAAAATAAGAATGATCTTAGCCAAAGTGATGACATATATCTCAACCAAAAATATTATCTATTTTTTTAATAACTTAAATTTTGAAATATATAAGTGACATTCCCAAGTTGATAATAATGAACTATTTAGCTTTTTAAATCCACCGTATTTTAAAGATGAATTTTTAAATATTTAAATTTGATATACCTACTAAAAATATATATAGCACATATTATGTACAAATTAGGTGACCCTTCTTTCATCCACCCATGCTTTTTCGTTTTATTCTTTAATTGCAGAAGAATGATTTTTTTTTCCATTTTTATTTGATTTTGATTTCATCAAAAAAAAATGATTTAAAACATGTGATACTAATTAAAAATATATATAGATTTTTACGCATACATTGTTTGATTTATAATAAAATAAAATTATTGGGAGATAGAGAACTAGAAATCTAACCGAGAGATTGATGATCGAGATTCTTGCTCAAAAATCAAGAATATAAAAATCATGAAATCTAGAAAAATTTAAAAATTATAGTTTAAAAATATTTACATTTATCTCTTTAAGTATTATATATATATATATAGTTGATTAAGAAACTATATCTTATTATATAAACCTTAGTTTTCAAAGTTAGTAATTCATATAATCGTGACACATGTCAAGTATATCAATGATATTTTGATATGTGTGAAAAGATAATTTATTTAATAATTATAAGAAATTAAAAAAAAAATCCTAAAAATAAAAGGATTACAATTAATATTTTTGAAAAGTATATAAAACCAAAATAATCTATTATATCACTAATTCTAATAAAGAAAATATTTACAATTTAATTGCAATTATTATTTATTATAATCATATAGGTAAAAGAAATTTATACAGAAAAGTGATTAAAGTATAAGAAGATTTAATTTGTCAATCGGTGAATGATTTGATAGCTTATTTAATATTATGTTATTATATAACCCTTGGTTTTTAAAGTTAGTAACTCATATGATTGCGGCACATGTCAATTTTAACAATTAAAGTTTTTGTCATGTGTTATACAAAAAATTTGTTTTAACATATTTGTAAATTATAAGAAATTGAAAATTTAAACTATTTAATAAATATAAAAAGATAGTTCATATATGTATATAAAAATAATACTAATTCTAAATGTAAATTACTAATCCTATAAGAAAATGAATTAAGAATATTATACAGTTAATTACTATAATACCATAATTAAATAAATTATACTGTCAATTATTAATCCTAAAAGAAAAAGGATTGTAGATATTCACATTTACATAAACAAATAAATTTCTCATGATAACATCTTTGAATTTTTGATTAATTTATGATAATGTTAGTATAGGTTTATTTGATATAATGCACATTTTTTATATGAAAATTATAAATGTTACTCATTGGGACTGAGTGCATAGAATTAAAATCTAATTTTATCATCATGTAATATACAAAGAAATTGTATTGCAAGATAGAGTGTGTAAAATCTAAATCCGATTAAAAAAATCAAATAAAATAAAATTAATATTTTAAATACAAATTAAAATAACACATATTTTTCTTATATCCGCGTTAATACGCGAGCCTAATCTAGTATCTATATAAGAGAATTCTTATTGTATCATTATGATGATGATAGTCTAATAATAATTCTTCCTAAACATAAATATGTTCTTAATCTCATCAATTTATCATGTTATCATGATATGAGAGATGTAAAAATAAAAATCCACCATAAATCTCACCGGAATCTCCACCAGAAACTTTGGGACTATGAAGGAACAAAATTCCCTTGTTCATCTGTTGTTCCGGTAATTTGAAGCTCTGGAACGAAGAATGATGAAATTGTTAGACATAATAGTTGTTCCACCTCTGTGTTTTACTTTTTACTTCATCAAAAATTATTTTGAAAATAGTTGACTATTTGAGAACATTTTTTTTACTATAGAGAACAAACAAATGAAATAATATCATGATACAACTTCTAAACTCTTATGTCATGTTACAACTTTTCTTGATTAATTCCTTAATGTCCATCGTAGTATAAGTTTTTCCTTCAAAACTCCATAATTCTAGTATCTTGGAAATTTTTTGCTATCTGAATGTTCTAGACTTAGATAATATATGTATGCTAAAAAAAATAAGCTAATTTTGTGTATGCTCAACAGATTAAGCTAATTTAGTTTTATTTCTCCTTCTTGAGTGCGGTCAAGCAACATATGTGTTGTTGCTACTACATTTTGCATAAATGTGAACAAACCAATGTTTTTCCTCAATCTAATAATTGGAAGGATGAATTGGATGAACATACTATTGATGATGTGAAGTCTCACACAAAGTTGGCAAGAATTTAAGATCTTATGATCAGGAGACTGATTTTCATATATAATATATTAATCTAATATATTTAATTTTAACTATTTTTCCATAAACATACATTGGCTTTTTCCAATGATTTTTATGAAAATTCCAATAATTATTGTTAAATTAAGAACTGTTGGTTTCCTTTTCAAACTTAATATGATGTATTGTATATATGTTAATAAATAGTTTTTGAGAGTATAGAATGAAAAGATTTATTTAAAAATCAAAATTTATAAATTTATGCTTAAACGGAAATGCATTAAAAAGTGGTAGTTATTTAAATGATAAAGAAATATTTTTTTTTTTCTTTAAAAAGAATCATGAATATAGATAAATACAACTGCTATTAAAATTTGCAACCATCTAAAGGAGAATTATGATGAAAGAAACGCAAACATAATAACTAGCAAAAAAATTGTGGTAAATAAATGGAACTATAAGTGAAACAAATGTTAAAGATTAAATGAGTTAGACGCAATCCTTAAAATTTAAAATTATACTAATATACTAGATTAGGGCAATTCTCTCCAATATAAAATATATTTGCTTAGATATTAGCGCAGACATGTTCCACCCTTCAATGCTCAATCGGCTTCTACTTATTATTGTGTTTAGATTGTGTATGTTGTTGTCAAATTATGATACATCTCATGACCAAATCCTTTATATATCTTCTTCACACATAATATTAAGTATGCAGATTTGAGAATACTAATAGTAGTAATACATTTCAAATATAAATTTTAAAAGTCTAATTATATGTTTCAGACATCAAAAGATTATTCAAACTAACAAACAACGAAAATTCAGCGCGGCAAAATTAGCCAATCAAAGACCCCCATTTTTAGCATTGTGTTTGTCTCTTTCTTCTTCCTTTGTCCAAAGAAGAAGAAGATATCAACATTTTTTGGATTTCACAGCGAAACCCCTTGAAAAAAGCTTTGAACAAACCCTATAGACAAAGACATAGATTTGTTTCTGTCTGAATCTGATTTTGGTGTGTTTTGAGGTAAACAAAAAAAAACAAAAAAAAAAAGGAGACAAAATAGGTGCGTGTGTCTCCATAATCGGTGGTGCTAAACGACACGGAGGCTACGATTTAGCTCCGTTGCCAAAGCACCACCGTACACGGAGCCATCTACGCGTCGGATCTACCGATGAAGAATGTATCAACATCACATTCAGCGGGAAGCTTAGCAGTTTAAGCGGGAACCTAGGACACCATGGAGGAAGCACGAGGATCAAAGGTCTCTTCAAGAACAAACCTCGTCTCCCTAACGAAATCGTACGTCAGACTCGAGATCTCATCGCGTTATCCGAATCCGAAGAAGAAGAAGAAATCATCAATACGAGACACTCGAAAAGGTTAGGGATCTGTGCGGAGTTGTCTCGGAACATTAGAGATTTGAAATCGATTCTTTATGGTAATAGTGAAGCTGAGCCTGTCCCCGAAGCTTGTCTTATGTTAACACAAGAGTTTTTCCGAGAAGACACGCTTCGTCCTCTGATCAAATCTATACCTAAACTTGATCTTGAAACGAGGAAAGACGCGACTCAGATCGTTGCGAATCTGCAGAAACAACAAGTCGAGTCACGTCTCGTTGCTTCTGAATATCTTGAATCGAATCTAGACGTTATCGATTCGTTAGTTCAAGGTATAGATCGCGATCACGAGTTGGCGTTGCATTACACGGGGATGCTTAAAGAATGTGTGAGGCATCAGGTTGTTGCCAAATACATTCTCGAATCCAAGAACTTGGAGAAGTTTTTCGATTACGTTCAGCTTCCTTATTTCGATGTAGCTACCGATGCTAGCAAAATCTTTAGAGAGCTTTTGACGAGGCATAAATCGACTGTAGCGGAGTACCTCGCCAAGAACTACGAATGGTTTTTCTCGGAGTACAACACGAGGTTGTTGGAGAGAGGAAGCTATTTCACGAAGAGGCAAGCTTCGAAACTGCTTGGAGATGTGTTGATGGATCGTTCGAATTCAGGTGTGATGATTAAGTACGTGAGCAGTTTGGATAATTTGAGAATCATGATGAATCTTTTGAGAGAACCAACCAAGAACATTCAGCTAGAAGCTTTTCATATCTTTAAGCTCTTTGTGGCGAACGAGAACAAACCAGAGGATATTGTGGCGATTCTTGTGGCGAACCGGAACAAGATTCTTCGTTTGTTTGCTGATTTGAAACCTGAGAAAGAAGATGAAGGTTTTGAAACTGACAAAGCTTTGGTTATGAATGAGATTGCTACACTTTCTCTTCTTGATATCAAAACCGCTGATTGATGAAGAAAAAAGAAACCCGTTTTGTAAAAGATGGTTACACGTATTTTTTTGTTGTTTCCTCTGTTTTTGTTCTTGTATCATTTGGATTCGGATTTGATAACTTTAACAATTAGCATAGATTCTCTCTAAAGCCATTCTTGCAAAAAAAAAAATACGATTATGTGATTCGACATTTTGTTTATTCAACACCAGTCTTCTTTTTCAACATTGTGATGAATTGTTCCTTCTCTTCATCTGTCATCCCTGTGGTTGAACAATCTCCTACACCCCATTCTGCTCCTCTTAGACAATATTTGTCTTGAATCAATCTTTCATTCCTAATCAAAACAGAACACAGAGCCAATGTTACACAAAACCAATGTTTCAAGGTTTTTGGAAACCGAGTTTCAAAGTTTTGAGCTTTCACTTAGTTTTTTCTTGAATCTCTCTTTCATTCCTAAACATAACAGAACATATGTCCATGTTTCAAGATTTTTGTAAACATAGTTTCAAAGTATTGAGCTTTGACACAAAAAGGTAACAGTTAAAAGAGCAAGATTTTTGAAAACAGAGTTTTGAAATTTGCAGCTTTAACACAATTGTGGCTCTGTTACATTTTAAAAAGACCAAATGGGTATGTGTAAAGTAACTTACTTTTCTTTGTTTAGTTTGGAGTTCTCAAGTAGTTTCTTGAGAAGTGGAGAGTCCTTAAATCTGGCATCGTTCTCAGCGTAGAACTTCTGGTTTTTTTCTGCAATTAAGAAGCTTTGTCTTAAAGCAGACAAACACTTTCTGTTGTAGAATCAAGAAGTTGAAAGATTGGTACCATTGAAACGGTCAAGGAATTCGATTTTTGGTAATTCTGGACCTGGAACTGATTCTATACCGGTAGATCCCGACATTAAGCCTGCTTCAGCTGAGGAAGATCCATACATATACATTCGATGATCATTAAGATGATGATGATGATAATGATACGCATATACATTGAATGATAAGAAAATTGAGTATTGTAGTATTCTTACCAGTACAAGGAGAGAGGAGAAGGGTGAGTGAGGCAGCGAGAGGGAAGGTGGATTTGCAGAGAAGATTGTGAAACGGTGATGGTGCCGATGATGATGGTGAGCATACAGCCATGGAGATACGAGCATGACGAACTAGTCTTGGTTCATGGAGAATGAAGCTTGGTCGAGAGAAAGTAGAGATTTTGGTTTGCATCATTTTGCCTTTAGATTTTTTTGTGAGGAGTAAGTGACTTCTTAAGAGATAAGAAGGATATTTATAATTTTTTTAATTAAAAAAAAAAAAAACTTTTTTTCTCAGGTCTCATTTGTTTTCAAGATTTCCAAATTTTATCAACTAATTCAAGCTTTATTGGAATTTTTTTGGAGAAAACATGAAAATATAAAGAATAAAATCCTTTGATTATTTCCTGATATTGAAAGAACAAAGAGTTTAAACAACTAAACAACTCTCAGAGTTAGTGAGTTTTAAAGTAATCCAGAGTCATTTTATCCTTCAGCTTCAATCATGGCTTTTGCAGCATCGATAAGAGTTGGTCTGAATTCGGCGGTAGCTCGGCCTAAAACAGTGTAGCCTTCCTTGTCTTCTACATCTACATCTGCACCATGCCTTATAAGCAGGAACGCAACCTGATCCATGGAAACACAAAGAGAAGCTCAAAATTGTTAGGAAACTTTCAACTTTAAAGAGAGACTGCTTTTTAAGGTAGATTAGCTCGAAAATGACCTGTTTGTCATCGCAGATGACTGAATGCATGAGTGCAGTTTGGCCCATTTTGTCCGTGGCGTCGATCTCTGCTCCTTCTTCAATAAGAAACTCACAAATTTCTAACTTTCCTACACTTGCTGCCCTGTGAAGCGGAGTGCAACCAACCTGAAAGTCACAAAGAGTTTGTGTTAACACAAGTAAATGATCCACAAGCAACAAGGCACTAAGAAGCTAGAAAACCTTGTCTGTGATGTTAATCTTTGCACCGTGTGTTAATAAAAGCTGAGCAATCTCCAACCAGCCTTTGCTAGCAGCATAGTGAAGGGCAGTGCGACCACCATTGTTTTTGGCATTGACATCAGCACCTGCACACACAAGAAAACGTCATCAAATGTATCCATCTTCTCGTTCTAAAACTTAATTTCTAATACATGTAATGAATTGAAACAAGAGCTAAACACTGGAAGAATTAAAACATAAAAAATCCACTTCACAATCCCATGGAGGACTATTAAGATATTCAGAGATCATTCAGGAAATTTTGAATATACTGAGAAAGATGACAGCTTTATGATAGCAAATCAAGATTTCACCCCTTTCAACAACAATAAGGCATATCTTACATACCTCTGGCCAAAAGCAACTCAACGAGCTCAGCATTACCGATGCTAGCAGCGGAATGCAAAGGAGCCCACCCTTCATCATCCTTGCTATTGATTACAGTCATTGCGTCATCTCCACTTGATAGCAACTTAACTATCTGCAAATCCCACATCCATAAAACATTTTAACATCAATACTGTTCCTAAACCCCCACTAATCTCAATAATCCTAGTAGCTAACAAACAACACAGTATCATGTGGTTGTTTTCAAAACCAGACTCGAAAGAGGTTTCTCATCAGTTAAACACAACCAGTTAAGCCACTGTTCTGAAGAACCCAATTAGCTAACAAACAACACAGATTCATGTGGTTTTCAAAGCCAGATTCAAAAGGGGTTTCTCATCAGTTAAACACAACACAGATTATGCAGCTAATATAACATAACTTAACTACTTACAGACTCCACATTCATAAGCATTCAAAGACAAAACCCAATCTTTACAAGAAAACTCACAACAAGGCAAAAATTCTTGTGAATTACAGAGCCAGATATGAACAAAAAGAGCCAAATGTTTCCTCATCAGTTTAAAACAACCTAAATTATGCAGCTATAGTAATTTAAGAGGCTAAGCTTCTATCTAACCATATAGATTAGTACTTAAAGACTAGTCGGATTCTATAAACTAAGAGGAAGGAGAAAGGAACAAACTTGAGAATGGCCAAAGGAGGCTGCGACATGGAGGAGAGAGCGACCGTCTTCGTTTCTGAATTTGAGAGAGTTCGCGAGCTGTTGTGGAGATAAAGACGCGAACAGCGACGAATCACCCCATTCGGCTGCTTTGAATAGCTCTTCGTCTCTGATCTGCTTCGACTCTATCTCTGGTTGCTTCGGAGCATCGATTTCCATTATCGTTCAAACTTTTTTTCCAAGTTAGAAATTCCGAAATTATACACAGCGACCAGACACCTAAAAGGGTGATTATAAATTTTATTTAACAACTGAATAAGTGTAATACTTATTGCTTATAAGTTCTCGTAGTGGGCTCGTTAATGGCCCTTTTACACATTTGTTTTTTGTTTTTGGTTCTAACAAGTAATAATTATTGCTTTAACTAGGCCTGGGCATTCGGGTATCCGATCGGATTCGGGTTCGGATCTTCGGATTTTCGGATTTTCGGATGTAGAGATATAAAACCCGATCGAGTATTTTCTAATATCGGGTCAGGTTCGGATCGGGTGTCTTCGGGTTCGGGTAATTTCGGATTACCCGAAGTCATTAAAAAAAAAAAATCTTTTTTTTTTCTGTCGTGAAAGAAAAAAAAACTTTCTATCTTCCTCTTCTTGTCTCTTTCTTCTTCTTCTCTCTTTTCAGCCAAAAATCCTAGATTTGTTTATCCATAACCACTACTTCAAAAATTAAATCTTTCAAATTCCCTACCAAATCTAATATCTATAGCAAATTGATTCATATTTATCTACCAACCTCACTTACTCTTCAAACTCCACAAACTATATTTTTTTCTTTTTGTAGATCTGCTTATCATGTTTCTAGTAAAATTGATCTGGGTAGTAAATGCCTAAGGTATATAAATAATTAATGTTTTCATACTTTGACATAAAACTAAGGTGGCAAAATGGTTTATGATGCACTAGTAAATGCCTAAGATATTGGGTTCAAACCCACTTAGATGCATTTTTGTATTTATTTCGGGTTAATTCGGATATCCGATCGGGTTCGGATATTACCCGAACCCGTTCGGATATCCGAATTTCAAAGAAACTAAATCCGATCGGGTATTTAGTACTATCCAAATCCGAACCGAACTGCCTATTTCGGGTCGGGTTCGGGTTCGGGTTTCGGATTCGGTTAAAATGCCCAGGCCTAGCTTTAACAAACAACTAGGTGATACCCCGTGCTACAGCACGGGATTATATATTTTGTTAGTTACTTTTTTGTAATTTGTATTTTTGTAATGTAGTTTTTTATTTTGACTTATTTTCTTTGTTTATATAGTGTTTATTTATATATTTGGAGTTATACAGTAAATTGGAAATCCTAATAGAGTAAGTAGTTTGTAGAATGTAGCTTTTCATGGAAACAGATACACAACAATATTGGATAATAGTTTTGTAGTAAAATGCATTTTGCTTGATAGGTGGCCGGTAATACACAACAAAATCAGCCGTAATAGCTCAATAATTTTGATCAAGCTAGGGATGCAATGGTTAATAACCAATTTTCATTGCATAAGTTGTNCTTTAACAAACAACTAGGTGATACCCCGTGCTACAGCACGGGATTATATATTTTGTTAGTTACTTTTTTGTAATTTGTATTTTTGTAATGTAGTTTTTTATTTTGACTTATTTTCTTTGTTTATATAGTGTTTATTTATATATTTGGAGTTATACAGTAAATTGGAAATCCTAATAGAGTAAGTAGTTTGTAGAATGTAGCTTTTCATGGAAACAGATACACAACAATATTGGATAATAGTTTTGTAGTAAAATGCATTTTGCTTGATAGGTGGCCGGTAATACACAACAAAATCAGCCGTAATAGCTCAATAATTTTGATCAAGCTAGGGATGCAATGGTTAATAACCAATTTTCATTGCATAAGTTGTATAAAACTCTAAATTTCAGAAATGTAAACTGATTGTTGCTGGAAAAAACAAAAAATTAATTGTTGTTGAATAAAATAACTCATAGTATATAAGAATGTAGTTTGGATATAGGAGAGTATAGCGTAAATCAATAACTTAATTAATGAAATAAATAATCCTTACAATCAAAACATAGTTTGAGCGAACGTATTAGAAAAGTAAAAAAGAAACAAAAATGATTATAATTAAAATTTTCTGCTTGTGTGTTTCCGTTTTTTGGTGTTATGAGCTCTGGTGAATGAGCAGTATTTATAGACTTATAAGAAGATCTTAGTGTTGTAGGTGAGTGATTAGCAATATATGAAATATGCGAGTAATATACTAATGATTAAGAATATGCAATATTGGTTTCCATTTGCTATTAATTATATGATTTCCGGTTTCCATATAATCTAAATCGAAGATGTAATTAAGATATTCTAGTTTCTATAATTTTAAAATATTGAATGTTGTTTGATTTGTTTAATTAGCATTGAAAGTCGAAATAATTTTGGGAACAAAGATATGGAAAGATTATCCTGATTTATGCTTTATTTAGGATACTATTATGGTTCTTAGAATCACAAAATATTCCTTTTTAAAGATTATTTGTTAAGATCGAATCTCGGTAATTAAGGAAATATCCAAATTTTTGGTAATTAAAATTTATAGTGTTCATTTAAATACCTTAAAAGAAAATGAAATCAGAGTGTTTGCCTATAACGAATAACTCTGTTTGAGATCTTAAATAACTAATCTTGAATGAAATAATATACTGGATCCGAAAAAGATTAATCTGGAGTACAAACAGATCCGCGGGTTTTTTTCCTACTATTGTCGGATATTTTAGGATCCGCGTCCCGACCCATAATTTTTTAAGTGATCGATCGAGGGTATAATGGTCATTTGTCAAAAACGAAACTATAGGTTAATTAGATTAAATTTTGTGATTCTCTAATCATTTTTAATAAAAAACCTACCAAAACCAAATCATGGTCCATTTTAAGTTTAGGGAGTCTTCTGCTTTAATAGTATAGATCGTTTAAAATTTTCTTACTATTGTTTAGAGTTTAAACCCGAATTTTGTAGTTACGATATATATTTGGTATATAGATTTATACAAATTTGGATTTTATATTGTGATTTTTTTTTTTCGGATATTCATAGAAAAACAATACCATCAATTTCGGAGAAAAAAAGAAAACATAGTAATTTTAACTTTGTAATCTTTTTATAGATGGACAAATTCGAGGAGGAGACAGTGTGATAGGAGAAGCTGGGTAGGGCTGCATAGTCATATTTTTAAAGCAGCGTACAGTTAAAAAATCTCATCATATTCATGTTTTCTGGAATTTGTGTTTGATGATTAAAATTGTTAAAAAAAAAAAACGTTAAAGTGTCACAAACACAGTTAGATTTAAACAGAATCGCAAAAGCAATATATAAACAAACCTTTTTTTAAGTAACATGAGATTTGAAAAAGAATTTATTAATAGAATCCTTTTTGTCTTCTCGAATATTTTACTAAAAAGAATTCATAAACTAATAAATATTGACAAGTAGAATTTCTTGTAGTAAAAATTTTAAAAACAGATAATTTGATGCGAAAACTTTTGTATAATACCGTATTTTATCATTTTTGTAAGCAATAATTTTCCGATTAGCTGGTTTAACTAATTATATTCTGTTAACTAATTCTAGCTGGTCATTATTAGTATAGAACATATACAACATACATATCATAGTTTCATGATTAGAGTGGTTACTGAATGAATTAAAGTTTTTTTTGGTTATACTCTCCAATTTCTTTTAAACATATCCAAACTCCAAAGCATACATGGATTTTGCAGAAACATTCCTCCACAATCTCCTGCAGAACACAATCTCCTGCAGAACAAAACACATGTCAACAACAAAATACAAACGTGATACTGACACAAAAAAAACAAATAGAATCCCAAATTCCTAAAACAAAATCTTCTACTAGGACGTACCAACCCTTCTAAATGTGACGCGAGCCGTACGTAACACAACCCACGTACAATCGATTTTTGGGGTACACACCTTAAAGACTTTTATTCCCCTCTTTATAAAAGCATCAATTCAATTCATCATCACATCCACTCTATTAATCATTTCTTTAATCTTGGGAGTGAGTGGGGAAGTAGGAACCATCGAGAGAGAGAGAGAGAGAGGAAAAAAAAGACAAAAATGGTGGAGAAATTGCTGGAGCCGGCGGAACTGGATCTGGGAAAGAAAGGGCGCGAGCCACCATGTAAGTTTTCTTTCTCATTCCAAATCCCAAGGTCGTGTCGTGTCGGTGATCTTTCTCATACTCGAACATATCTGCTTTTTTTTTTCTTTTTTTCTTTTTAATTCTGTTTGGAGTGGGTGTGAGGCAGCAGTACGGAAGATCGAACTGAAAGAAGACGTGTACAGGTTCGATCGTAAGGAGTACAGGTCTGCGATAAAGAGGACTAGCTCTGGCTCATGGAGACTTACTAAAGGTGCTGATGGGGTCATCGATACTGATTGGGTTATCGATTCTGAGTCGCTAACCGATTCTGAGAGAGCTAGCAATGGGATCGTGGCTGTGAGGACGCGTAAGTATTATCAAGTTGAAGGTGACGCTAGGGTTTTGACTCCTTGGGTTATGCACGAGCTCCATTTCACTTTCTTGAATAATCGGGTAACCAACAATTTTCAAATGCTTACCTTTCTTTCTGTTTCATTTGAATTTTTTTGCCAAATTGTTACAGAGTTTTTTTATTTTGCTGTAAAAGGCGGACTTAGTTAGGAGTCCCTATGTTATCTGTCACGTAAGTTATACGGGTGAACAAGAAGGTGGTCTTGATGAAGAACTCTCTCCGCCGTGTGAGGCCCCAAACACGGTGATCAGTGACAACAACTGTCCTCCTAATGCGCAGGTTTGATTTCCGACCAGAATTTCATGTTGACATATCTCTGCTAGAGAACTGTGCTCTGCTCTGTTATATGTTTCATTTTGTGGATACTTTGAATCTTAGTTAAACTCTTAACATGTGTTGCTGGACTTTTTAAAGATGATTTTGATGTCCTTTTCAGGGATTATTTATTACAGAGGAAGCAATAGATACGAACCGCAAGAAACCACCGCATACCTATCTCAAGAACATGATCGTAGGCATCATCCTCTTTCTGGCTCTCACTGGTTATATAATATCATCATCAGTCTCTTTAGATAACTCAAAGATAACAAATACCATTGCCCTCTGTGAGTCCTGTCGCTGCTTCAGTGACGTTCAAACGAACTCGAATTCGACCTCGTCCATTTCAGTCCAAACGGAAACAAACAGGGCCACATTTCTAATACGTCATTTCACAACTTTCCATTCCTTGTTCGTTTCACATCTGACGGTCTCTCCTCCGGCTAAGAAGGTCCATCAAGTGTTCTTGAATTTCCGGGGAGGGGAACTGCGCTACAATTTTGTCAGTCACCTCGGTGATGCCTTGGAGAGGCACAACATCAAGTTGTTCGTAGACACATACGAGCATCGAGGCAAAGACCTTAAAAATCTATTTGTAAGAATCGAAGAGTCGAGCATTGCACTCGCAATCTTCTCTACTAGGTTTGTATACTAATTCTTTCACGTACTTCTCAATCTCTACTTTAGAGGTATACTAGATTAGACATAAGACTCAAGAATCATAGTAACTTTCTTTGATATAGATATCCAGAATCTAGGTGGTGTATGGATGAGTTGGTGAAAATGAACAAACTTGCGGATCAAGGAAAGCTAAGTGTCATTCCAATATTCTACAAGGTGGAGGCAGGGGACGTTAAAACACCAACAGGTGGCAGTGAGTTTGGTAAAAATTTCTGGAGGCTCGCCGAAGCTTCTAGCGGAGATCAGATCATGAAATGGAAAGATGCCTTGGAGGGTATAGGCAATATGATGGGTTGTTCTGTAAAGGACTACAGGTATTGTCCACTCTGAACTAGTATATATATACTTTTTTATGTGCTCAAATGTATGAAAGGATGTTTGATGGATTGAAGTGTACAATTTTTTGGCAGCGTTGAATCCGATTCTATCAAGGAAATCGTTAAGGAGGTGCAGAGAGTTATAGAATTAATTGGACTTGAGGAAGAAGTTAGGTCGCCATATGATTATATTTTCCGATTTAAGAGAAGCAAATCAGCAAAACCAAATGTTGTGACGTAATCAAGGGAAGTGTAGTAGTAGAATATGAGCCCTCTTCTACTTCTTTTTTGTTTATTTATTTTTGATGCGGTTTCTTGTGAGAAATTAGTATGTAAGCCTCGAAGGTCTGTCTTGATAGAAAAATTCATGAATTCTCCTTGAACCCTTAAAGTTTAGTTAAGAAGAAGGGTACTGAAACATCTATATATAATAGCAAACCCACTTTTTTGTGTCAACTTTTAATCCAACGGATGAGATTAGTTCCAGTTTTAATCCAACGGTTTAAAATTATTAATTGTGTCTTTTCGTCGCACCCCCATCTTTCAAAAATCACACCTTTTAGTCTTTGCATCTCTTTGTTGTACTTCCTGGTTTCAAATATTACATCCATTAATTTTTACACCTTTTAAATCACACCTCTTAGTCTTTGCATCTCTTTGTTGTACCTCCTAGTTTCAAAAATCATATCCATTAATTTTTACACCTTTTAAATCACACCTCTTAGTCTTTGCATCTCTTTGTTGTACCTCCTGGTTTCAAAAATCACATCCATTAATTTTTACACCTTTTAAATCACACCTCCTTAGTCTTTGCATCTCTTTGTTGTACCTCCTGGTTTCAAAAATCACATCCATTAATTTTTACACCTTTTAAATCACACCTCCTTAGTCTTTGCATCTCTTTGTTGTACCTCCTGGTTTCAAAAATCACATCCATTAATTTTTACACCTTTTAAATCACACCTCCTTAGTCTTTGCATCTCTTTGTTGTACCTCCTGGTTTCAAAAATCACATCCATTAATTTTTACACCTTTTAAATCACACCTCCTTAGTCTTTGCATCTCTTTGTTGTACCTCCTGGTTTCAAAAATCACATCCATTAATTTTTACACCTTTTAAATCACACCTCCTTAGTCTTTGCATCTCTTTGTTGTACCTCCTGGTTTCAAAAATCACATCCATTAATTTTTACACCTTTTAAATCACACCTCCTTAGTCTTTGCATCTCTTTGTTGTACCTCCTGGTTTCAAAAATCACATCCATTAATTTTTACACCTTTTAAATCACACCTCCTTAGTCTTTGCATCTCTTTGTTGTACCTCCTGGTTTCAAAAATCACATCCATTAATTTTTACACCTTTTAAATCACACCTCCTTAGTCTTTGCATCTCTTTGTTGTACCTCCTGGTTTCAAAAATCACATCCATTAATTTTTACACCTTTTAAATCACACCTCCTTAGTCTTTGCATCTCTTTGTTGTACCTCCTGGTTTCAAAAATCACATCCATTAATTTTTACACCTTTTAAATCACACCTCCTTAGTCTTTGCATCTCTTTGTTGTACCTCCTGGTTTCAAAAATCACATCTATTAATTTTTACACCTTTTAAATCACACCTCTTAGTCTTTGCATCTCTTTGTTGTACCTCCTGGTTTCCAAAATCACATCCATTAATTTTTACACCTTTTAAATCACACCTCCTTAGTCTTTGCATCTCTTTGTTGTACCTCCTGGTTTCAAAAATCACATCCATTAATTTTTACACCTTTTAAATCACACCTCCTAATCTTTGCATCTCTTTGTTGTACCTCCTGGTTTCAAAAATCACATCCATTAATTTTTCCACCTTTTAAATCACACCTCTTAGTCTTTGCATCTCTTTGTTGTACCTCCTGGTTTCAAAAATCACATCCATTAATTTTTACACCTTTTAAATCACACCTCTTAGTCTTTGCATCCCTTTGTTGTACCTCCTGGTTTCAAAAATCACATCCATTAATTTTTACACCTTTTAATTTCACACCTCTATGTGTTACATCTCTTTGTTGTACCTCCATGTTTCACATCTATTAATTTTTACACATTTACATTTCACACCTCTATGTCTTACACCTCTTTGTTTATTATATATAAACTTTTCTTGACTACATAAACAAGTTTCGAAAAATTATTTTCTGAGTACTAAAGAATTGTATTATTGAAGTGTTTTTTAACTTTCAAGCATCAATCTCTAATTCAAGGTAATTTAATATTTTTGCTGCGAATGACCTGTAGTGTTTCTCGGTTAGATTATTATTACTGTTAGTCGACACTATTAAGTTCATACATTAATCTTAGTTTTGTTAACTTTTAGTCTCTTCAAAAATTTTAGCCTTTCCCGTTTTCATGTTTTTGCATGGCTAATGTTATTAAGTACGTGTGCCATATTTTTTGCATGGCTAATGTTTTTGATTCTCAATGTGCAGATTTTATTTTTTGACTTTCTGGAAAAACCAAAACCAAGATACGAGAGGCATGATGATATGCAGTGATGCTAGAGCTACAGATAAGCCAAAATTTTTTAACAAACATGGTATAATTATAATTTTATATATGTTCTTATTTTAACCTATTTATTTTTTCTAACAAACATGGTATAAATGTTAAATTTTTTTTTGTTTGTAGGATGTCCATTAGATGTTCATGATCCAGGTTAGTTTACATTTTTTGTAAATAAAGTTTTTAAAATTTTTAGTTGAATTATAATTTCTTATACTTTCTGGGTATCAAACATTTTGATAATATATAGAAATATTACAAATGAGCATGGAAATAGAGTGCCGAAGAAAAAGCCAGACATACTTGTGACAACACAAAATTAAATTCTAGAAAGCGTAAGCACGACCAAATGACAAGTCAAGTTAGAAAGAAAAGATCTACTAAAGGTAACTTATTTAGTCTTTGATGACTTTCTAATCTGTATATACAACTTTTTAAAAACATAATGTATAACAGTCACTTTTAGAGTGATCTGGAATCTGCCAAAAAAAAGAAAATGCAAGAAATTTATAAAATTAGTGTTTAACCTAAAGAAGAGAACATTAAAAGGTGAGATATTATTATCACCTGTTTCACCACATCGACTTCGTTTTCGCTGTGTTTATTGAAAAACATGATGGTACCGATTCATAGACATAAGTGGGAAATCAAATAGAGGGAGATGCAGCCTGGAAGGAGAGCAGCCGACACGGTGGAATGGGATGGATTGGGAGAGACCAACATAAAATCCTCTGTTCTATATTTTATTAATTTTCTGAACTTTTGTAGTTTAATTGAATTGCTTTGATTGAATAGCTGATGAGTGTACAAGTTTTGTCTATATGCATTCTTAGTCTGTTACGTCTTGATTTTTTTTCTTTTCCAAAGAGGAATATGTGATTTGAAGCAAATATTACAAATCCATGTATCAAATGTGTTAGTAGGAAATAAGGCAATCAAGATTAACCCATTAAAAGGGAGGAAAGAAGGGGGTCTTTTGAGGGAAAACGTGAGACCAACATGCATGTAACTGTGGAAAGCATTATAGCCAAATATATATCTCTAAAAGTTGTAGCTGAAGAATGTGAGTTACTCTATACTAACCAATTAGGTTTGATTGGTCGGTCATATAAAACTCGGTTTTGTACATATCTAAAAGTGAGAGAAAAAAACATCCACAAGCATAAGTGAAATTTTATATATGGTTAAAAGTAATGTTCATAGTAAATCAAGCTCTAAAAAAGGCTCACTTTTGTGTGTGACAACCTAAAATATAATAACATTGAAATGAATTTTTGGCTTTTTAATCAGTTGAAAGCAATAGCAAGAAGTGAAAATGATCAAATTGATTGAGAAAATAAAGAATTTAGGATGAATTACAAATGTTAAATTTCAATTTAGAATTTTACCTCCCCGGCAACGCACGGGTCGCTTTCCTAGTGATTACAAAAGCAAAACAAAGCTTTGATTAAAAGAAGCGTATGTAAGCCTGCAAGTCCTAATCGCATAACATTTACACGTTCTGTTCAAGCCACTTGTTAGTGTAGCCCTCTTGGTTTGGTCAATTCCATGCATTACTCTCTACCTCTCTAACTAAACTAAGATCTTTGAATATTTTATTCCTATTTGAAGATCTGTTTCATTAAGATATTCAGAGATCAACTAGGATATATTGAATATACTGAGAAAGATTACATCTTTATGATCACCCCATTCCGCTGCTTTGAATAGCTCTTCGTCTCTGATCTGCTTCGACTCTGGTTGCTTCGGAGCATCGATTTTCATTGTCGTTCAAACTTTTTTTCCAAGTTAGAAGATAAATTCGGAAAGTTTATACACAACGACGAGACCTAAGTTAAGTGTGATTTATAAAAATTTAAAGAACTGAATCTGAGCAGAAAAATTAAAAACCAATGGGTTCTCATAGTGGGCTTGTTTAATGGCCCTTTTACACATTTGTTTTTCATTGGTCATAATTAAGTAATAATTTATTGCTTTAAGAAACAATCATTTTACATTTTTCTTAAATTCTTAATTGTTTTAAGTTAAAAAAAAAAAAAAAAAAGATATACAAATTTGGAATTTGTTATATGATTTTTTATATTTATTTTTTGGTTATTCATAGAAAAATAATACCATTATTATTTGGGAGCAAAAAGAAAACATTGTAATCTTTTTATAGATGGACAAATACGAGGAGGATACAGTGGTCAGTGAGATAGGAGTACTATAGGAGAAGCTGAAGCAGGGAAAAAACAACCTTTCTCTCTCTCTAAATATGCTCTCGCTTCTTTCTACAAACAAAACCGCCGCCGCCTAGGGTTTTCGGCTCCGGTGGCTTTCTTAGCACCGGAGCTGGATCTTCCTCTTTAATTAGTTGTTTTCTTTTCTGTTGCGGTTCATCCATCTCAATTTTTCTTTCAACGGCCTCAGATCTAGATTTTCAGATCTAGAAATCTTTAACCTCAAACCTTCTCAACCGTGGGTTCAGCTACTTGTCTCTGTATTCTTCGTCAAGTTTCGCTTCAGATCTGGCCGTTTTCAAGGCAGAGGCAGTCTCCAAACGTTTCTACACCGCCTGAAGAAATTTCACCATCGTAGATCTAGATCTCCTTCCTGCTTCCAAGAGTCACTCATCCTGAAGAGTTTCTAGGCTTTGTTTGTTGTCTTACCGCCTCTGGTAGTTCATATGGAGCAACATAAAGAGGACGCATGGCACTCTCATTCGGTTTTAACCCTAGGTAAAGGAGAATCTTGTATTATAACCCGTTTGTGTGCTTTTCTTGTCTCAGATCTGGTTTTAATTTCAAAGGTTAAGGTTTTATGTTTTTGTTTTTGGATTTCTGGAATCTGTTCCGGAAAGTAGTTGAATGAATGTTTCTTTATCTAGGTTTTTTCCCCTTAGTTTTACCTTGTTTGGTATTAGCCTCCGGGAGTGTTCTCTTACTCGCCGGCTTAAGTCTCTGGAAAGAATGGTTTTCCTTGCCGGCTGTTTGTAATTTACCTTGGATATTATCAATGAAAATCAAATCCTTCAGACGAAAAAAAAAAAAAAAGGAGAAGCTGAAGCAGGATACGCTGCATGTGCATAGTGCATAGTCATATTTTAAAAACCCAGCGCACTATTTAAGAATCTCATCAGATTCATGTTATTCTGAAATTTGTGTTAAATAAATTAATATTTGTATTAACAAAAAAAAAATGTCAAAGTGTCACAAACACTAGATTGTAACAGAATCACAAAAGCAATGATAACAATTAACAAACCTTTTTAAGTAACATGAGAATTGAAAAAAGAATTAACTAATAAGAATTATTTTTTCTTCTCGATATACATTATTCTATAAACTAGTAAATAATGACAAATAGATTTTTTCGTAGCAAAAAAATAAAATCAAATAATTTGGCACGAAAAAATTTGTATTGTATCACGTTTTGCAAGCAAAATATTTTTCCGGATTAGCTGGTTTACATTAATCATATTCTATTAAAACAAAATTGGTCATTAGTACAGGAAATATACAACATATCATATATATTGGGAGTTTCATAGTTAAAGTGGTTACTGAACGAGTTCAAGTTTTTGTTTTTTTTTGGGTTATACACTCAAATTTATCCTAAACTGAGCATATCCAAAGCAAACATGGATTTTGCAGAAACATTCCAACCGACATCTCAAAAACGACATGTCAACGACAGAATACAAAGGTGACACGTGATGCCAGTTAAGCACATCAAATTTTAAAACCGAATCAGTTCTTGTTATTTGAAGAAAAATCCAATAAAAAAAAAAGAAGAAACCAATGGGTTCTCGCATTATAATTACTTTTATTTTAACAAGTTGTGTCTCTTCCGTGTAATTCATTTAAGCAGATGATCATATTTTATTGATAAGAAAAAAAAACAAATAGATTCTCAAAATCCTGAAAAAATCTTATACACGTACAAACCTCTCGATGTGACACACTTTTGTTGACTTTTTTCCCTCTATTTTATTACAGTACTTTGATAGGGAGAGAAATCATACTTGAGAACATGTCTTCATTCAAGTTTAATCGACATGTAAACCGAGTCTAAAGCTAAATCAACATTAACCAGTATAGCTAAACCAAGATATCTAAACTCTAATATACAAATATATATTTTTTTTTGGTAAAAGAACTCTCTAATATATTTCTCTATATATTATCATCGATTCAATTCATTGTCACATTCACTATTCAGCATTTCTTTAATTTTGGGAGTGAGTGGGAAGTAGTAGGAACATCGACATAGGGAAAGAGAGAGGAAAAGAAAACACAAAAATGGTGGAGAGCTTGCTGAAGACGCCGGAACAGGATCTGGGGAAGAAAGGGCGCGTCACACGTAAGTTTTCTCATTCTAAATCCCAAGGTCGTTTCGTGTCGTGTCCGTGATCTTTCTTTCTCATAATCGATCATTTTTTTTTTTTTTTTCTAATTCTGTTTGGAGTGGTGTGACTTGTGTGTGAGGCAGCAGCAACACGGAAGATCGAATTGAAAGAAGCAGTGTACAAGTTCGATCGAAAGGGGTACAGGTCTGTGAAAAAGAAGACTAGCTCTGGCTCATGGAGACTTACTACCGGACCCGGTGCTGATAAAGTCATCGATGCTGATTGGCTTACCGATTCTAATTGGCTAACCGATGGTGAGAAAGTTAGCAAAGGGATCGCGGTTTTGAGGACGCGTCAGTATTATCAAGGTGATGCAGTTGCTAGAGTTTTGACTCCTTGGATTATGTACGAGCTCCATGTCGCTTTCTTGAATCCTGATCAGGTAACCAACTATACTAATTTCAAATGCTTCAATTGGCGGCACCTTTCTTTCTGTTTCCATTTAATGATTTTTTTGTTTGCTGTCAAATCAAAGGTGGACTTTGTTAGGAGGACCTATGTTATCTGTAACGTAAGTTATACGGGTGAACAAGGAGGAGACGTCCACAAAGCTGGTCCTGATGAAGAACTCTCTCCGCCGTGTGAGGAGGTATTGGCCCCAACCACGGTGTTCACTGACAACAACTGTCCTAATGCGCAGGTTTTGACTAATTTGCTCTGTTATATGTTTCATTTAGCTCTAACATGTGTTGG
This sequence comes from Camelina sativa, assembly GCF_000633955.1. Lineage (NCBI taxonomy): Eukaryota > Viridiplantae > Streptophyta > Magnoliopsida > Brassicales > Brassicaceae > Camelina > Camelina sativa. Next base: position 2,365,014 of record NC_025693.1, read on the forward strand.
TTGGACTTTTAAAGATGATATTGATTTCCTTTTCAGGGCTTATTTATTACAGAGGAAGCTATAGATAGGAACCGCAAGAAACCACCGCATACCTATCTCAACAACTTGATCCTAGGCATCATCCTCTTGCTGGCTCTCACTGGCAAAATCATATCATCATCAGTCTCTCTAGAAAACTCAAAGGTAACAAATACCAGTGGCCTCTGTGAGTCCTGTCGCTGTTTCAATCAAGCGAACTCGAATTCGTCCTCGTCCATTTCAGGCCAAACGGAAACAAACAGGGCCACATTTCTAATTCATCATTTCACAAGTTTCCATTCCTTGTTCATGTCATATATGACGGTGTCTCCAGCTAAGAAGGTCCATCAAGTGTTCTTGAACTTCCGGGGAGAGGAACTGCGCTACAACTTTGTCAGCCACCTCGGTGATGCTTTCGAGAGGCACAACATCAAGTTGTTCGTAGACAAATACGAGCAGCGAGGCAAAGACCTTAAAAATCTATTTGTAAGAATCGAAGAGTCGAGCATTGCACTCGCAATCTTCTCTACTAGGTTTGTATACTATTCTTTCACGTAGTTTATAATCTCTACTTTAGAGGTATACTAGATTAGACATAAGACTCAAGAATCATAGTAACTTTCTTTGATATAGATATCCAGAATCTAGGTGGTGTATGGATGAGTTGGTTAAGATGAACAAACTTGCGGATCTAGGAAAGCTCAGAGTCATTCCAATATTCTACAAGGTGGAGGCAGGAGACGTTAGAAAACAAACAGGTGACAGTGAGTTCGGTAAAAATTTCTGGAGGCTAGCCGAAGCTTCTAGTGGAGATCAGATCAAGAAATGGAAAGAAGCCTTGGAGGGTATTACCAATAAGATGGGTTTGTCTTTAGGAGACAACAGGTATTTTCCAGTGTCCACTCTCAACTATATATTTGTCTTATGTGCTCAAATTATGAAATGTATGGAAGGATGTTTGATGGATACAATTTTTGGCAGCGTTGAGTCCGATTCTGTCAAGGAAATCGTTGAGGGGGTGCAGAGAGTTATAGAATTAATTGGACTCGAGGAAGAAGTTAGGTCGCCCATATGATTGAATTCTCCTATTTCAAGAGGAGCAAATCAGCAACCAAATGTTGTCACGTAATTAGGGGAGGTGACAACATTTGAGCCCTCTTTTACTTTTTTTGTTTTGTTTATTTTTGGCGGTTTCTTGTGAGAAATATCAGAACATGGATAAAGGTCTTGATAGGAAAATTCATTAATTCTCCTTGAACCCTTAAAAGTTAAAACTTAAGAAGAAGAGTACTGAGACATAATTACAAAAACAGAACAAAGCTTTTGATTAGAATGTAAGCCTGCGAGGCGGTCTTGATCAGACGCCTCCTAATCGCATCACATTTACACGTTTTGCTCAAGCTACTTCTCAGTCTAGCCCTCTTGGTTTGGTCCAATTCCATGCATCACTCCACCTCTCTTAACTAACCTAAGATCTTTGAACATTTTCTATTATTTAAATATCTGTTTCATTAATTTATAAAAATGCATTAAAAACTTAAGAAAAACAAGAAAAAAAAAATACCTAGAAAATATTTCTTATAGAAATTGAGAAAGTACTTAACATCATCATAATGTTCCTCAACCATACACAAATCCAAGTATCCAACAGTGACTAATTCATAAAACAACTGCTTACTAAAAGTAATTATAGAAGATAGTTACTGACATCATTATTTTTACTCTACTAATTAAAACGTTAATGGATCACTTCATGAAACATTGAGCCATCTTAGCATAATCTCCAAACCCATGGCCACCTCCTGACTTGTCATCTTCTTTCTTAGACGCCGGTGCTCCAGCTGCACCACCGTGGCTTCCCCCGGTTGCAACACCACCGTGGCTTCCACCGGTGCCACCAGTACCGTGGCTTCCACCGCCGGATGAGTGAGAGTGGGAAGTTTCGTACTTGTGGAGATATTGTTCCGCCTTTTCGAGGTACTGACCAACACCGCTCTTTTCATCGAGCTTGCCGTATCTAGAAGCGGCGTCAAGGATATCAGCGGTGGCTCCGGCGACTTTTGCTTTGTCGAGCTTGTCTGACTCGTTACGAGCAGCGGCTTGAGCAGCTTCGGCCACGATCTTGGCACTAGCCATGAGCTCAGCGTTGGAAGCTGGCCTATGTGCTGTTGGATCGGTGTTGGAAACCGGTTTATGTGTTGTTGGCTCGGTGTGATCTGGTTTGTTCTTGTTGTGGTTCGGCTCCGGATCCGAGCTCTCCGGTTTCTTGTCGGAGAACTTCTTCTTTACTTGATCGGTGAAGAAATCCATGTTTGATGTTTTTTATGTCTCAAAGAAAAAAGTTTTTTCTTGTCTTGAAATTGGAAAATGTACAATAACAAAGTTATGCGTTGGGTATTTATTGATAAATTCAGAAAATTAGTGTTTTATTTATTTCTTTGTCCACTAGTTTTTTTGTTTGTTCCCTTTATCTTTATCCACTAGATAATGGGATATTTATAGTCACGCTTCTAACGCCATAGATCTACTTTTAATGGTGTGAATTATACGGCTCTTTTTTGTTTTTCTTGGTGTATTTTGTTACATTAATGCTTTGTTACACTTTGACCATTTCGTACAAGCTCGACCCTCAGAACCGGTCTTGGTAAAATTTGATTCTAGAACATTTTTTTTTTTTTGGTAGAATTGATTATAGACCATTGATGAATTTTCTTTGATTGTTGATCATAAATGTAGAGTACATAAATGCTAGTATAATCTTGGATTCTTGATCATAAATGTAGAGTACATAGAGCAAACACTACACTTAAATTATCGATTGGTTGAAGCTTTGATGAGTGGCACGGATAAAAGGGTCCTGATGCCACCTAACCTCAAAGTCCTCAACTCTTCACCATTCTATGATTTTGTCGGCAGAGTAATTAAACTATTTAAATAGTAGCGTACGTTAGATGAATTTTGGATAGGCTTATCAGTGGAGAAGCAAGCCCTTAAGGGCACATCAATAGCCCACATATAGATATATTTGAGCCCAGCTTTGTGTGAATCATTTCAATTTCTATTGAAATGATGTCGTGGGTGAATCAGAAAAGGATGTGGTGAAGATGACCACACTTTGTTAATGATTTTTTTTTTGTCAGCAAGATGACCACATTATTATGACAGAACACAAGTGAACAAAAAAAATCTAAGACCAATAAGAAGAAGAAACTGAAACTGGTATAAATTTGTATATGGTGAAACTTATTATATATGTGAAATAAAAGAGTGGAACTTAAAAGTAAGTATGGAGAAGATAAGAGAAATCAACAGGAGGTGAAATATCAAAGGCGTGGCATGAGAACACAGATCCTCTGGTTTCTTTACATTCCTATTTGAAATCATTGAGTTTGTGTTCTCAGGTCACCCCTTTGAATCTCCCCTGTTCCATTTATTTCACCTTACTAACTCTTTGATTCATACTCTTAATTTTGTGCTTTTGATTGTGTTATACCATTAGATTTGCGTCTGAAACAGACACAACTTATTCCATTAAGCATATTCTAAAACACTTGCAAAACTAAATAAAAATTCATGTTTTGATTTAACAATGAAACTAGTTGATAAATATTAAAACCAAAAAAATGTAAATTTAGAAATTAATTAATAGTTTCATACCATAATATTTTTATTTTACTCTAAAAAAAAGAGCATTAGATATTTAATTTTGAAGTTCAATCAATAGTCATAAATCCCAATCAAGTTTGGTTGTAAAGTCATAAATCAAGTTTGGTTCCAAAGTCTTTGAAAACAATGACTTCATAATAACTCAAAACTCTTCTAAACCCCAAAAAAGAAACCAAACCAAACTAAAACTCATAAATAAAAACGTTGACTTTTTTGACTAACGACCATCCTCCGCCGCGTCAGCCACCGTCATCATGATCGCCGCCGTTTACTCTCTCTTCTTCTTCTTCTTCCTCTTCATCTTCACCTCCTCATCTGTTTATTCAAAACCCACGATCTCATTCTCTCCCCAAACCTTAAACCGATCCGGCGACACAGTCGTGATCAAATGGTCCGGCGTCGAGTCACCGTCCGATCTCGATTGGTTAGGAATCTACTCACCGCCGGAATCTCGTCACGATCACTTCATCGGCTACAAATTCTTATCCGATTCGCCCGATTGGCAATCCGGGTCGGGTTCGATTTCACTTCCCTTAACCAATCTCAGATCAAATTACTCTTTCCGGATCTTTCACTGGACCCAATCCGAGATCAACCCGAAACACCTAGACCATGATCACAACCCGTTACCCGGAACCCGCCATCTTTTAACCGAATCAAACCAATTAAATTTCCGGTTCTCCGCTAACCGACCGGAGCAGATTCATTTGGGCTACACAGATAATACCAACGAGATGAGAGTGATGTTTGTAACCGGAGATGGAGAGGAACGAGAAGCTCGATACGGTGAGGTTAAGGACAAGCTCGATAACATCGCGGTGGCGCGTGGAGTTAGGTACGAGAGAGAACATATGTGTCACGCGCCGGCGAATTCGACAATCGGATGGAGAGATCCAGGTTGGACCTTTGACGCTGTGATGAAGGATCTGAAACAAGGGATTAACTACTTTTATCAGGTAAAAAAATCGAATCTTTAAGTGTTGTTTCGAATCAAAAGATTGAGTTTTTGAATTGATTAAATCAGGTTGGGAGTGATTTGAAAGGATGGAGTGAAGTCTATAGCTTTGTTTCAAGAAACGAGAGCTCAGAAGAAACGTTAGCTTTCATGTTTGGAGATATGGGATGTTCAACACCTTACAGAACATTCATTCGTGGTGAAGATGAGAGTTTATCAACTGTGAAGTGGATTCTAAGAGACATTGAAGCTTTAGGTGAGGATAAGGCAGCGGTTGTATCTCACATTGGAGATATAAGTTATGCGAAAGGTTACTCGTGGATTTGGGATGAGTTCTTTGCTCAGATTGAGCCTATTGCTTCTAGAGTACCATACCATGTTTGTATTGGTAACCATGAGTATGATTGGCCTAACCAGCCTTGGAAACCAGATTGGTCAGCTTATATCTATGGTAAAGATAGTGGTGGTGAATGTGGTGTACCGTATAGTGTTAAGTTCAACATGCCTGGTAATTCATCTGAAGCCACGGGTATGGTTCAGGGACCTTCTCATACTCGGAACCTTTACTATTCTTATGATATGGGTTCGGTTCATTTCGTTTATATTTCGACGGAGACTGAGTTTCTTAAAGGAGGGAAGCAGTATAGCTTTTTGAAGAGTGATCTAGAGTCTGTGAATAGGAGCAAGACACCGTTTGTTGTGTTACAAGGGCATAGACCGATGTACACTACGAGTAGGAAGAT
>NC_025693.1:2375349-2375435 GCF_000633955.1 Camelina sativa
TGCCAAGCCGATAGGCGAAAGGGCGAAGCAACTCAAAGCTCAAGGAAGTCCTCTGCTTCCTTACAGATCCTTGACATTGTAAGGAC
>NC_025693.1:2375535-2375924 GCF_000633955.1 Camelina sativa
CATTATAGTCACAAAATCAAGTTACATAATCAATACAGATCCAAGTAGTCCACAATAAACAATTGAAATGTATGTTGAAATTTGTCTCATCTCGTTCATGAAGCAAGCACATCGTTTCCAAAAATATTATAAGAACCACCATAAACTCGTGAGATTAGGAATTGAAGAGATAAGAAAAGAAAGTTCTCATGACCTGCTAGTAGAAGACTTCCGCGACAAATCAGATCCGTAGAACCTCTCTGGTAAAGCGGATTTGATCGGAGATGGAGAAGCCGAGGTCGAGGATCAGAGACAAGAAGAATCGAAGACCTTAAGATTAGAGAAAATACCCAATCAACGGTAAGGATACAAATTGAATAAGATTCACCAGATTCTTATGACATTCAAAA
>NC_025693.1:2377380-2385075 GCF_000633955.1 Camelina sativa
AAAAAAAAAACTCATACACAAAAATAAATCACATTCACTTTACATTCTTTTGTTATAATTATATAACAATTAAAATATCAAGTTATGTATATTTATAAGACCATAACATGATTGTAGTTTTATAAGATGATAATGTCAAGTTCTGCAATATTTTTGTCCATTACAGTGATAATCTGTATGAACTCTACAGTGATAATTTCAGTTTAGAGCCTTTATAATCACCGCACTTAAACGAGGTAACTGTACTTGTGTTATGGAAAATTTATTAGTTTAATACAAAAAATAATGTTCATTGTTCTTTCTTTGTTAACACATTCCTTTGTTCTTTCTTTTATACAGCAAAATAATGTTCATTGAATAATAATGATCTTGAGTACTCAAGAAAAAAAGGTCGTGCATTTTTAATAGCTTTTTGACAGAGACTGAGTTTCTTAGAGGAGGGAAGCAGTATAGCTTTTTGAAGAGTGATCTGGAGTCTGTGAATAGGAGCAAGACACCGTTTGTTGTGTTGCAAGGGCATAGACCTAATGTACGCTACAAGTAGGAAGATTAGAGACGCTGCGATAAGGTAGAGGATGATCGAGCATTTGGGAAAGACTCACTATTTTGTATGTGGGAAACCACGACGGAGAAGTTCATGATGTTGTTGAGATTTTGGCATCTGGGGAAGTTATTAGCGGTAGTGATACGACAAATTTGGATCTGAATCTGATATTGCAGTCTTGTGGTACATTGAAGGAGCAAGTGTGATGGTTTTGGGAGTGATTTTGAGGTATTTTGTTGGCTTCTTCAGTCGTAAAAAGAAAGAATATGGAGTTGGATCATCTAATGGTAGTTGGATCCAAATGAAAACCGAGGAGACGTGATTCAACTGATTTGTTTTTGTTTGTTTGTTTGCCACACACAGGTTTGTATAGCATTCTTATACTATATCTTACGAGGTTAGGTACCATATAAAAAGCTTAGCAACATTATTTAACTGCTTCAAAGACATTTTTTGGTCACAACATAAGCATAACAGTTAACAACTAACCGGGATCAAAAGATTAGAAGGGAAACAAGAGATAGACTCATTCATCAAAAGTTGCATGCACCCAAAAGAACATACGTTCAATTCTTGTGACGCATTTATCAAAGAGTAACAGCAAAAACCTTATCCAAAATATCAGATCTTCCAGGAACTGTAAGCACATCACCAAAACACTCAAAAATTCCCCAAATTTCACAATTTCCGCGCCTTTCAAGCGTAATCTCTGCATACATAATCATATGCTTATAGCCGCTATAAGGTTTATAATAAAGCAAAACCTCCTCCCACAAAACCGCTATCTTTCCACCATAATCAGCCAATTTAACATTGTTACCAGAGCATAAATTGGGTAGTCCTAACAAACCTTTCAAATAACTACCCTTTAAATTGATTTATAAGGTTTTATAAAAAGTAATTTTTACTTGATTTATGAGGTTCTCGATATGCATTTTTCTAACTGTAAAAATGAAATTGTAGGCACAATGGCTACAAGCGTGATGGGGCAGAAACAAAATTTTAAAAGTTTGTGTACTATGGCTACATTTATTTCTTGGAATATATTTAGATCCAAGAATCAAAAACCGTGTCGAAACTACATGTTTTAGATACTTTTCAAGTATCTCCAAGACGTTACATAGACTTAATATGAAGCTTATCACCGCTTTACCAAAGTTTTATGACTTAGAACATAATGCTTTTGCTTTTGGGGAGAGGAATAAGAGTATGTTCGATATCTTATATAGTATTGGACTTTCCATTGATGGGTTACAATATTTAATTTGAATTTTCTATTTTATTAACAAATTTTTTATTGGTTATTTTTATATTCAATATGAATTCAGATATCCGGATATGAAGATAAATATTTCAGGCATACAATTATGAAACACTTACAAGTAACAAAAGAGGAGGCTCGCAGCTTGTTTTATCAAAAGAAAGAACAAATCTCTTTAACCATCAATCTTAAGAAGCTGCAATCTAGATTTGAAAAGATACCAGATAGAGCAGATGATTTGATGCCTTATCAAAATGCATATCTTTTCTTTTTGGTGGGGAGTTTGTTTTTTGCAAAAACAACAGAAGGTATATCTCCTATATCTACAGTTTCTTGTAGAATCAGACAACAAATATGCTTGTGGAGCAGCGACGTTTGCATTCATTAAGCATGAGTTGGTATCAATGAGGGAATATCTTACGAAGGGTAGGACTTCCCTAGTTTTGGGTATGCTTTGATGGTTAGGTCTGAAACACAATAAAACGAAAATTTTATCAAAACATTATTAGCCACTTTGTTACATAATACATAATAATGGTACTAACATTTTTTTCTTTAGTTTTTCATTGTAGATATTTGCAGTAGATATATTTTCTTGCTTACACAAATCATTATCTATTGATTTTTTTACCTTCCGGGTTTCCTCTGCTTTTGGGGTGGTTGAATCTAAATGATAAGAACATCTTTGTGAATCATTTCCAAAACAAGTTTCACAACATGATTGAAAATTAGGTAATACTTCTTTAGGACTGTATAAACTGCTTACGTATATATATATATATATGATTATGTATTCTTGTTATAAACTCGATATTTGACTATATATATTCACAGGTTATATGGCAATCTTATAAAATTTCTGACTGTAACCTTGATTTGCCTTATGAATATAAAGATCAGACTTATATGAACTATTCATGTACAACTTGTATTTGATTTAATGTCGTCGCATACGATTGCCCTCATAAGTTTTTCAAACAATTAGGACTAGTGGAAGTGTGCACACATGATGAGATGCCAGATATGAAGATACATCCCAAACTATCACTTAGCAAGAACAAAGACAATGATTGGAGAACAACATGTTTATATGCTAAAGTGAATCAATGCTAGAACAAACGACATATAAACTCGTTATTCTCCAATTCTTGTCTTTTTTCTTGCTAAGTGAAAATTTGGGATGTATCTTCATATCTGACATCTCATCAAGTGTGCACATCTTCGCCAGTCCGCTTGACGAACTTATGATTGGAATTATATGCGATGACATTAAAGGAAGTACAAGTTGTGCATGAATAGATCTTATAAATCCTGATCTTTATACTCATCTTGCAATTCAAGGTTACGATTAGAAAATTTATAAGGTTGTCATGTAACCTGTGAATATATAATCAAGTATTGGGTTTACAACAACAATACATAACCATATATAAGCAGTTATATAGTCTTAAAGAAGTATTACCTGATTTTCCATCATTTTGTTAGGTTTGGTTTAGAAATGATTCACAAAGATGTTCTTAACATTTTCTTTAGGAAATAGATTTAACCACCCCGAAAGCATAGGAAACCCAGAAGGTAGAGAACCAATAGATAATGTTTCGTGTAAGGACAAAAATAGCTCCACAACAAATATCTACAATGAAAAAATAAATAACAAATGTTAGTAAACATTATTATGTATTATGTAACAAAATGACTAATAATGTTTTGATAAAAAAATTGTTCTACTGGGTTTCAGAACTTAATGTCAAAGCATACCCAAAACTAGGGAAGTTTGTGGTCCTACCCTTCGTAAGATCTTCCCTCATTTATACCAGCTCATGCTTAATAAATGCAAACGTCGTTGTTCCCCAAGCATAGTCGTTGACTGATTCTACAAGTAACTGTAGATACAGGAGATATACCTTCTATTGTTTTCGCAAAAAGCAAACTCTTCACCAAAAAGAAAAGATATGCCTTTTGATAAAGCATCAAATCATCTGCTCCATCTGACATCTTTTCAAATCTGGATTGCAGCTTCTTGAGATCAATGGTTAAAAAGGGTTGTCCTTTCTTTTGATAAATTAAGCAAGCTGCAAGCCTCCTTTTCTATTACTTGGACGTGTTCCATAATTGTATGCAATAGATATTAACCTCATAGTCGCATACCTGAATTCAGATTGAGCATAAAAATTTAAAATAAAAATAAAAAAAGGTTTTAATCAAATACAAAATTTAAATTAAATATATGTAGCCCATCAATGGGAAGTCCAATATTATATAAAATATCTACAAGTACGGTATCTACACAGAACATACTCTCATTCTTTTCCCTCAAAAGCAAAAGTATGATGTTCTAAGTCATAAAACTTTGCTAGAACGGTGATGAGCTTCATATTAAGTCTATGTACCATCTTGGAAATATTTAAAAATTATTTAAAACATGTAGTTTTGACACGTTTTTTCATTCTTGGATCTAAATCCCAAGAAAGAAATGTAGCCATATGACNCACCAAAAAGAAAAGATATGCCTTTTGATAAAGCATCAAATCATCTGCTCCATCTGACATCTTTTCAAATCTGGATTGCAGCTTCTTGAGATCAATGGTTAAAAAGGGTTGTCCTTTCTTTTGATAAATTAAGCAAGCTGCAAGCCTCCTTTTCTATTACTTGGACGTGTTCCATAATTGTATGCAATAGATATTAACCTCATAGTCGCATACCTGAATTCAGATTGAGCATAAAAATTTAAAATAAAAATAAAAAAAGGTTTTAATCAAATACAAAATTTAAATTAAATATATGTAGCCCATCAATGGGAAGTCCAATATTATATAAAATATCTACAAGTACGGTATCTACACAGAACATACTCTCATTCTTTTCCCTCAAAAGCAAAAGTATGACGTTCTAAGTCATAAAACTTTGCTAGAACGGTGATGAGCTTCATATTAAGTCTATGTACCATCTTGGAAATATTTAAAAATTATTTAAAACATGTAGTTTTGACACGTTTTTTCATTCTTGGATCTAAATCCCAAGAAAGAAATGTAGCCATATGACAACATTTTAAATTCCAAGAAAGAAGCGTCCTCAGTGACGAACCGGGCTCAAGTTCCCTAGAAAGGGGCGCCGGAGAGGGTGAGAAATGATTTGTAAGCCTAGAAAGATCATAAGCTATACAAACTCTAAAAAGTCCCTATATCATCATCAATACATTCATTGACATACATGTGAATGACTTTTTATCTTCTTTGCATAAAGATAATTTAAGCATTACCAAAAAGCTAAGTACGACTTTAAAGGACAGAGATGTTCATGCTTTCAACAACAAAACTATGTAACACTTAACACTGAACACTTAAAAATATGTAACACTTAACAAATAACAATTAAAAATAGGTAACACTTAAAGAGTTGACTTATATACCTATGGATCAAAGATATATGTAACAGTGCCAAAGCCATCTATGAAATCACCCATGTTTCTGCCTATGTCCTTGGAAATCATTAATGATCTCAACAAATTTTCCTAATGATTTAAGAGAAGAGAAAACATGTATGGAGACAAATTATACCCGTACCCAGCAGAAACAGAAAACTTGTGAGTGCTGTTTGATTTCTTGTGAATTGTCAAAGCAGAGGTTTTACAAAAGAAGAGCAAATGATGATATTGAAACCCACCTGTGCCACAAGATTCAAGAACCCAGGTGAAGTTATCGTTGGAGGCAGAATTGAAGATTAAGATCTTCATAGAAGAAGTTTTCAAGTTTTTAGAAATCGATTTGGGAAATTTTTTTTGAGAAATTGATTTTGCGAATTGAAAATTTTGATTTGTATTGAATCATTTTTGTTTAATTGAAATTAGATATCAGTTAAGCCGTTCAAATATTTCTTAGAGTTCGGTTTGGATTTGGCTCGGGTACTTTGGGTTGGGTTTGGTATGGATCTCCAGTTTTGTGTATTTTGTCCAAGCCTAGTCAGCATGATGTATTTTCTTTTTGTTAAATGGCATGATGTATTTTAGATTGTCTATCATACCAGTATATTTATTTATTAGGAAAATCATAATTATATATTTTTGGGATACGTATTTTTTTACTTTTAATTTAAATATAATTATCTTAAAAATAGATAATTAATATTAAAATTTTAAATACTTTTGTGAACATTAAAAATTACAATACAACATAGAATATTTTAAATACTAAGTATGGATATATATATATATATATATATATATATGTTTACATGTAGGATGTCAAAATGGGTAATTCAACTCTTTTAAACTCATTACCCAATGATGATATGATTCAATTGGTAATTTAAGTATTTGAGTTGTTTTAATTCATTTTTTTTTTGTCAACAGTTGGTTTAATTCAATTGAACAAGAATTAGTGGATTAAATGGTTAAGCCGTCAACCCATTACAATTCAACTCATTTTATCTATGGAACCAGTTTACTCAATACTCATTTGACTCATGAATTCATAAGGGTCTAAAAATTCAACTCATTAGAATTTATAGGTTTATGGGTTTTTTTTTTTATAAAACACTGTATAAAACTTTATAAAACCTTAATTGAACAATTTTATTAGAGGGTTTTTATATTTTATAATTATTTTTATAAGGCTGTTTAAGTATTTATAACAGGTTTTATAAGACACCATATAAAACCTTATTTAAATTTTTTCATTTTATATATCGGTTTTTTTACAAGACATTGTATAAAACCATATAAAACGTTTTTATATTTTTTATATAATAAACTTATAAATGTTTTTATCTCGTTTATAAGGCTGTTTAAGGATTTATAACGGGTTTTATAAGACAACGTATAAACAATTGATATGTATATTAAATTGTTCTCATCTCGTTCATCAAGCAAGCACATCGTTTTCAAAAATATGAAAAGAACTCAACGATAAGGATATAAAGTGAATAAAACAAAAGAAAAATTCAACATATAAACCACCAATATACTCGTGAGATGAGCATTAATGGATAAAGGGATCAGAAATGGACCAGTTTGTAGAGAATTCCATAGGCGTAAGATGTGTGTGGCGTAGAACCTCTCTCGGTAAGCGGATTTGACTGGAGATGAAGAAGCAGAAGAGGAGAAACTGGAAGAATAAAGAAAGTAGAAACCCTGAATAGAGAAGCTGGTGACTTTGTTTCCTTTTTGGGGACATCGACTAGTTTCAATATATACTGAGTCTGAGAGATCATGGTATCTAAAATAATCCCCGTGTCCAAAATATTGTAACGGCTCTTAATGACCAAACAAAATATTTATTAGCATCGTAAGGTAACTGACCTGTGACGATATTATTGTCACAAGGTAACTGACCTGTGACGATAAAATAATCTCGAAAACGAGGTCGTTTCAACATCATGGTAACTTACTAATTCGTGTGTTCTCTCTAATTGTTTGCTTTTTGTGAGAGCTAACTCTTAAAGATTTTGCCTATATAAAATGCAAGTAAAAATAACATATCCGTTAACTTGGTGGCATCATGATTCAGGACGATTCACTGTTCTATAAACTCACAATGGAGACAAAAAAAAACCTAAAATTTTATTTACAAAGTTGTTTAAGGTCTAATTAGTTTCTCTCTTTTTTTTTTCATGACTTTTAAGTTACGAATTTTTAATAATGAATATCTTTCATGATCTAACTATAAATTATATAAGTTCATTTAAAAATATTCTTCATACATTATCATAAATCACATTACATTTTTTTGTTAAAAAAATTATATAACATAAAAGTTATCAAAGGTTTGGCATATTTTTGTCCATACATTATATAACCATTGCATGATTGTAGTATACACACTAAATAAAGAAATAGTAATAACAAACCAAACGTGAACAACTTGTGGGTTTGTTTTTTTTTTTTTTTTTTTTT
>NC_025693.1:2385399-2387082 GCF_000633955.1 Camelina sativa
TTTTTTTTTTTTTTTTTTACAATGTGGGTTTGTTTTTCTTTTCACACTAAAGTTAAACATCGTCCTCCATCCTTCCTCATCATGTCTTACTTTTGTTACTGTTGTGGTTTTGGTTCTGATTCAATTTCAGTAATCTGGTTGGTTTAGCTGGGTTATGAGTAATTGGAGCAGGCGGTTATCTCCGGTTTGGGATTGTTGATTAAACCGATCAGAAGAAGAGAAAGTCAGAATCTCTAACTGCAGTGGAGTCTTGACTGTTATAACAGAAACGAATCGTTTCTTATCTTTATCTTCTTCATTCATTCTGTTACTCTTTGATCTTTTGTATCGTGAGAGAGAGAGAGTCAAAGAGTGAATCCGCCATTGTTGTAAGCTCATTGAGTTGTATACTTCTCTTTACTAGTGGATTTGCCGGATTGATTCGGTCCCAGACGTAGACTTGATCATACCGTCGAACTGGGTTAACAATTCTTGTGTCTCGTGTTTCTTAATTCTTTCTTTGTTTCGTTTCTTTCAAGCTTATCGAGTGATTCCGCAAGAGTCTTAGAGAGATTGATCAAGAGTATTGAGTAAATCTGTGCTCGATTCGTAACAAATTGGTATCAGAGCTTCGGATTTCACATCGGAGCGATGGCGATGACAACTAGAGTTAAGATTAGGGCGTTCAATGGCGATAGTGACTTCTCGCTTTGGAAGATCAGGATTATGGCGCAGCTTGGTGTGTTGGGATTAAAGAACAGTATCTTAGATCCATCGCTTACGAAGACCATTACACTAACGAAGAACGAATCTAAGAAACCTTCGGATGGGGATTATGATATAGATCAACCACAAACTAGTGAGCTTCTTGATCCTGTGAAGGTTGAGCAATCAGAGCAAGCGAAGAACATTATCATCAATCACATCGGTGATAAGGTTCTCCGAAAGGTAAATCACTATGTCACAGCTGCTGAGATGTGGTCTTTGCTGAACAAGCTGTATATGGAAACCTCTCTGCCTAATAGAATATATGTTCAGCTTAAGCTCTATTCGTTTAAGATGGATTCTCAGACTATTGATCAGAACGTCGATGATTTCTTGAAGATAGTAGATGAGCTTAGCAGTCTTGAAATTGAGGTTTCTGAGGAGGTTCAAGCAATCTTGATTCTTAACTCATTACCTTTTAGCTACAGTCAGCTGAAGCATACACTCAAGTATGGAAATAAAACATTGTCAGTTCAGGATGTTGTTTCTTGTGCGAAGTCACTAGAGAGAGAGTTGGCTGAGTCTCGGGAACATGAAAGAGGTTCAGCTGCTGTGTTGTACACTACTGAGAGAGGACGACCACAGGAAAGAGCTCAACCAAAGGGGTCTAAAGGAAGGAGCAGGAGCAGGTCTAATTCGAAGTCAAAATTGACTTGCTGGTTCTGTAAGAAAGAAGGTCATCTAAAGAAGGATTGCTTCGCTAGAAGCTAGAAAGCGAAGGGCAGAATGAAGCTGGAGTAATCACAGAGAAATTGGTCTTCTCAGAAGCGTTGACAGTAAGCAATCAGTTGGTAAGGAATCTGTGGATACTGGATTCTGGTTGTACATCTCACATGACGGCAAGAAGGGACTGGTTTAGTAGTTTTGAGGAGAAAGAAGTCACAACCATTCTGCTTGGTGACAATCGTGCAGTGGAAGCTACAGGACAAGGATCAATCC
>NC_025693.1:2388125-2389066 GCF_000633955.1 Camelina sativa
GGTCATATGAGTCTCAATAATATGAAGATATTGACTGGTAAAGGACTTGTGTCAAAGAGTGAAATTAGGGAATTGGCATTCTGTGAGCATTGTGTAATGGGAAAGTCGAAGAAGCTGAGTTTCAATGTTGGAAGGCACAATACTGAAGATGCTTTGGGATATATTCATGCAGATCTCTAGGGTTCACCAAATGTAACCCCATCACTCTCAGGAAAACAATATTTTCTGTCTATAATATATGATAAAACAAGGAAGGTTTGGTTAATGTTTCTGAAGTCGAAGGATGAGACATTCGATCAGTTTTGCATCTGGAAGGACTTGGTTGAAAACCAAATAGGGAAGAAGGTCAAGGTGCTTAGAACTGATAACGGCTTAGAGTTCTGCAATTCTAAGTTCGATGAGTATTGTAAGAAGCATGGGATTGAACGTCACAGAACCTGCACATACACTCCTCAGCAGAATGGAGTAGCTGAAAGAATGAACAAGACACTTATGGAGAAGGTGAGGTGTTTACTAAATGAGTCTGGTCTAGAAGAATCTTTTTGGGCAGAAGCTGCATCAACAGCAGCTTATCTAGTAAATCGATCTCTTGCATCAGCGATTGATCATAACGTTCCTGAGGAGTTGTGGTTGAATAGAAAGCCAGGGTATAGACATCTTAGAAGGTTCGGTTTTGTGGCATATGTTCATCATGATCAAGGGAAGCTCAAACCGAGAGCTTTAAAAGGAATTTTTCTGGGATATCCACAAGGAATCAAAGGCTATAAGGTTTGGCTTCTCGAGGAAGAGAAATGTGTTATCAGTCGAAATGTGGTGTTTCATGAAGAAAAAGTGTACAAAGATCTCAGTTCAACGAGTCTAGTAAAGAGTCTGAAAAGAATGAAAACGTTGATCAGGTTAGAACTGAGGTTGTCAAGGTAGATGAAAAGAATGGAGAGAGT
>NC_025693.1:2389292-2412044 GCF_000633955.1 Camelina sativa
TGCATCTGGAAGGACTTGGTTGAAAACCAAATAGGGAAGAAGGTCAAGGTGCTTAGAACTGATAACGGCTTAGAGTTCTGCAATTCTAAGTTCGATGAGTATTGTAAGAAGCATGGGATTGAACGTCACAGAACCTGCACATACACTCCTCAGCAGAATGGAGTAGCTGAAAGAATGAACAAGACACTTATGGAGAAGGTGAGGTGTTTACTAAATGAGTCTGGTCTAGAAGAATCTTTTTGGGCAGAAGCTGCATCAACAGCAGCTTATCTAGTAAATCGATCTCTTGCATCAGCGATTGATCATAACGTTCCTGAGGAGTTGTGGTTGAATAGAAAGCCAGGGTATAGACATCTTAGAAGGTTCGGTTTTGTGGCATATGTTCATCATGATCAAGGGAAGCTCAAACCGAGAGCTTTAAAAGGAATTTTTCTGGGATATCCACAAGGAATCAAAGGCTATAAGGTTTGGCTTCTCGAGGAAGAGAAATGTGTTATCAGTCGAAATGTGGTGTTTCATGAAGAAAAAGTGTACAAAGATCTCAGTTCAACGAGTCTAGTAAAGAGTCTGAAAAGAATGAAAACGTTGATCAGGTTAGAACTGAGGTTGTCAAGGTAGATGAAAAGAATGGAGAGAGTTCTGTTGAAGGTGGAGCTACGCAAATTGAGTTGAGTGATACGGAGACAGAGTCTGAATACTTTGAGCCTGAAGAAGTATTACCTGCAACAGGAAGCAGTTTGAAAGATTATCAATTGGCCAGAGACAGAGTAAGGAGAAATATTAAACCTCCTACTAAGCTTTCGGACTATGCTCAATTTGCATTTGCTCTCATGGCGGCTGAAGACATTGAGTGTGAAGAACCACAATGTTACCATGAAGCTAGAGATAGTCAAGAATGGGAAAAATGGAACTCAAGAATGGATGATGAAATGGACTCTCTGAAGAAGAATCATACATGGGATAATGTTGATCGTCCCAAGGATCAGAAGGTCATCAGTTGTAGATGGATTTACAAGAAGAAGCCTGGGATTCCAGGAGTAGAGCCAGAGAGATACAAGGCACGTCTGGTGGCTAGAGGGTTCACTCAGAAAAAGGGAGTTGATTATGATGAGGTATTTGCTCCTGTGGTTAAGCATATTTCTATAAGGATCTTGATGTCGTTTGTGGTGCAAGGTGACTTAGAGTTGGAGCAGATGGATGTCAAAACGGCATTCTTGCATGGTGATTTAGACAAACCGCTGTACATGGAGCAACCTGAAGGTTATGAGGTAAATGAAGGTAAATATCAGGTATGTATTCTCAAGAAGTCTCTGTACGGGTTAAAACAAGCACCGCGACAGTGGAATAGGAAATTTAATGAGTTCATATTGGAGCAAGGTTTTTCGAGAAGTGGACATGACTCATGTGTCTATGTGAGGCAAGTAAGCAAAGGTGAATATGTCTATCTTCTATTATATGTAGATGACATGTTGTTGGCAGCTAAGGATATGTCAGAGATAAAGAAGCTCAAGGAGGTTTTAAGCCAAAGGTTTGAGATGAAGGATATGGGGCCAGCTAGCAGAATTTTGGGTATTGACATAATCAGAGATAGAGAAAATGGAGTTCTGAAGCTGTCTCAAGCGAATTATGTGGAGAAGGTGCTTCAAAGGTTCAATATGTTCGGAGCTGATGCAGTTGATGTTCCCTTGGCTGCTCATTTCAAGCTAACGTCTGTGCAGAGTAATGCCGAGTGCATTGATACAAGTAAGACTCCTTATGCTAGTGCTATTGGTAGCATCATGTATGCAATGGTGGGAACTAGGTTTGATGTAGCTACGGCGGTAGGGTTGCTAAGTCGTTTTATGAGTAGACTAGGGAAGGTTCACTGGATTGCAGTCAAGTGGTTGTTGAAATATCTTAAGGGAACTAAGGATTTGACATTGGTGTATACTAAGGCAAAGGATTTTAGAGTTCAGGGTATTAGTGACTCTGATTATGCTGGTGATCTTGATAGAAGAAGGTCAACATCAGGTTATGTTTTTACTGTAGGAGGAAATACAGTAAGTTGGAGATCATGTCTTCAGAGCATCGTTACGTTATCTTCAACTGAGGCAGAGTACATCGCATTAACTGAGGCTGTAAAGGAAGCTTTGTGGATTCAAGGCTTACTAGAAGATATGGGTTTTAAGCAAGACAAGGTTTTGGTATGGTGCGATTATCAGTCGGCTATCTGTTTGTCCAAGAACAGTACGTTTCACGGCAAGACTAAGCATGTGGCGGTGAAATACAATTTTATCAGGGATGTGGTAGAAGAAGGGAATGTTGAGGTGCTCAAGATCGACACTGCCGTAAATCCTGCAGATATGCTTACTAAAGGCATACCGGTGAAAAAGTTTGAAGCAGCTTTAGAGTTTCTAAAGTTGCTCAACTAAGACGAGGAGTTCGTCACAGCCGAAGGTCAGGTCCATGTGAGTGCAGGTTCATGATAGAAAGGGTGAAATAGAATCAAGGTGGAGTGTTGTGGTTTTGGTTCTGGTTCAATTTCAGTAATCTGGTTGGTTTAGCTGGGTTATGAGTAATTGGAGCAGGCGGTTATTTCCGGTTTGGGATTGCTGATTAAACCGATCAGAAGAAGAGAAAGTCAGAGTCTCTAACTGCAGTGGAGTCTTAACTGTTATAACAGAAACGAATCGTTTCTTATCTTTATCTTCTTCATTCATTTCGTTACTCTTTGATCTTTTGTATTGTGAGAGAGAGAGAATCAAAGAGTGAATCCGCCATTGTTGTAAGCTCATTGAGCTGTATACTTCTATTTTCTAGTGGATTTGCCGGATTGATTCGGCCCCAGACGTAGACTTGATCATACCAATCTCGTCGAACTGGGTTAACAATTCTTGTGTCTCGCGTTTCTTAATTTTTTCTTTGTTTCGTTTCTTTCAAGCTTATCGAGTGATTCCGCAAGAGTCTTAGAGAGATTGATCAAGAGTATTGAGTAAATCTGTGCTCGATTCGTAACAGTTACGAACTCTCAAACTTAAAACATATCGAGGTTTGGCATAAAAAATTATATAACATAAAAAATATCAAGGTTTGGCATATTTTTGTCCATATATAGACCATTGCATGATTGTAGTATACACACTAAATAAGAAATAGTAATAACAAACCAAACGTGAACAACTTGTGGGTTTGTTTTTTTTTTTTTTTTTTTACAATGAGGGTTTGTTTTTCTTTTCACACTAAAGTTAAACATGGTCCTCCATCCTTCCTCATCATGTCTTACTTTTGTTACGAACTCTCAAACTTAAAACATATCGAACAAGTTTTGTTCATCCCATGACCATCTTTGATCCCCTAAGTCGGTAAAATTTGGAATCGAATGCGTCTTTCGCGACGGCTTCGTCTTCCAAAAATGCTCATACGTTGGAAAAGTTCAGGTTTAATTTAACGAGGCAACTGCATTTGTGTTATGGAAAAGTTATTGTGTAAACTAGTTTAATACAAACACATGGATAACTTACCATTCCTTTGTTCATTTCTTTTTTACAGCAAAATAATGTACACAACAAAAAAAAACAAAAAAGGTTCCTGGATTCTTAATAGATTTTTTTACAGAGTCAAATCAATCAGGAAGTCTCTTCTTCTTCAACCTAAACCAACAAAAACTTCAAGGAGAAAACTTCTGCATTATTTTTTTTTTAATAATTCACATAGGAAAAAAAATAAACCTTAGCAGAAATCCATGGAAGAGGATTGAGAAAACTATTTTTTTACATTTACTTCCCCTTCAAGTTATCATCATCATTATCTTCCCAGTCTTCTTGACCAAATATTTCCTCAATGATGTTGGAAGTTGGTAGAAGGTCGTTGTTCTTGGTCCAACAATCTGATGTGAGTCTCTGATCATCATACTTATACGACTCATCACCAGATCTGTGACACTCTCTGTTTTCGATTGGGTTGTGACTGAAGATCAAATTGGAGTCTTGTAACTCGAAGGACAAACATGAGTCGTCTTCCACATTTACCTCCTCACCGACACTGTCTCTTGAAGCTTTATCCATATATACACAATGAGCATCGTTACTTGGTGAGTCTTCTTCTTCTTCATCATCATCATCATCGCTGCTGTTGGTTTCTTCTTCCTCGTTATCTTCATACGAGGAGCGATTTCCATTGTTGTCTTCTTCCTCATCTAAAGATTTGGTGCTGTAAAAAATCTTATATTCAACTTGCCACTCGTCATCATCACTGTCGATGTCTAGTGCTTTGAACCGATTCTGAGCACCTCGTCTCCGCAAGATGAAGACATTGAAGTAGTAACTAACAAATTCCTTCATGGTTCTTGAAGGAAACGTTTCCTTTAATTGCCTCCAGAAGTTGCGACCCACTGAAAAAGGATGAGAGTACACAACCCTGTGAAAGAGATCTTCTTCGTCTTCAGTCCACAAGCTTGCAACTTCCTCCCCCATTCCACACAACCCCAACTCCAGAAACCTTTCGTACCCAATCCTTTCAACCATCCCTTCTCTGGCTTCCATGATATGTCGCTGCACACATCTTATAGAGTATTTATCTGAGCAAAGACATTCCTTTCTTCCTTGGCCAGTTCCACAAAGGTCTGAGTTAGGCATTGGTATGATGCACTTTCCCATTAGCTTCTCTTCCAAGTCACCGTTAGTACCCTCAGACCGATCAAGGACAAACTCAGGAATATCCGCCTGGTGGTTAGACCCAAGAGGAACTTGTTTCCTAGGTGGCTGATTCATCAGACAAGAATAAACGTCTCCCACTGGTGAAAGTGGCCTCCAGGTGAAATCCGAATCAGAAGATTGATTAGAAAGAGCTGACTGAGTCGACCCTCCAGACTGAGAATCTTCCTGACACAAATCGGTTATTGGGATCCACGAAAACGGTGCAGACGAGTCAAAACCCTTCTCAACATGAATAGCATCATTAGTCCACGTCGGGTTCCGACAAAGATCACTCAGACCGTCTACTGCAACAAGAAAAAAAAAAAAAACACCCAAAGTTAAAAACACTTGCTTTAAGATAAAACTTAGCAGAACAGAGTATATTAAATTCTAGCATTAGAGGTTTTCATTGTTACCTAAAACACCTGTCGTCTTCTTCTCCATAGAAGAAACATGATGATGATACGGATCAGCTTCGTCAAACTGGTTCAGCTGGTCATGGTTGTTATACGTTAGCTGTCTTGCATGTTTAGCATTGCACTCTTGCATCTCTTCAGCATCAAAAGGTCGCTTTAGTCCCATTTTTTGTTTTAGAACCTGAATGGTAAGAACCAAAGTCAATTTAGTAACTTTCTTTATAACATTCGTTAAGTTTTGTTACATATGGACAATTCCATAATTAGAGAGACAAAACGATGATTGATTTTGATG
The DNA here is from genome assembly GCF_000633955.1 of Camelina sativa. Lineage (NCBI taxonomy): Eukaryota > Viridiplantae > Streptophyta > Magnoliopsida > Brassicales > Brassicaceae > Camelina > Camelina sativa. The sequence goes on from NC_025693.1 coordinate 2,394,677, forward strand.
TTTTAAGGTAGATGTGGGTATTAGTGTAATTTTGATTTATTGTCAAAAAGTCTAAGGAATTATTTTTCCCCCAAATTAAAAAATCCCCAAATTCGAAACCTAACCCTAGAATTTTCAATTCACGTCTAAAACCACAAAATCAAGAGTCCAAAAATCAAGAATCAATCAATTTCAAGTACGAGGAACAAAAGCCCCAAATCAATTTTACAGATCTAACGATATAATAGGTACTCACGACGAACAAATTAGGGTTATAAAAAATTGGGGAAAACGTGAAATTAAGCCAGGGATGTTAAAAAGAATCGGTACCCAGAAAAACGCCTAAACAGATCTATCGATTTGTGATCAAAATCAAGAACTCAATTGAAAAAAACCCTAGCTTTGAAGATATCGAAGGATGGTATCAAAACAGGTATCAATCGACAGATAAAATTAAGAAGAAGAAGAAAATTACAATTGATTTGAAGATTGATCTGGGACAAGGAGAGGATCTGAGCGAATTTGTTCGAAAAAAAAGAAAAAAAAGAATTGGGAAATTTTCCAAGGCGGCTAGGGTTACGGTTCGAGTTTAGGATAGGAACAAAGGAGAGAGGCGTAAACTTATTAAAAATCCTCTCAAATAAGAAGTTACAAAAATAGCCTCAACTTAAACCAGCACGTGTAATCAACTTTGTTATCTAGGCTTATTTATTGGTTTAACTTAAACCGATCTAAACCGAAGTGAGAAAAATAATAGTATGATCTTAAAAAATCAGCTATAAATAAATCATCGCAATAATGGAAATCAAACAAAATCTTAAATAGAATTATACCTTGCAAAAAAATGACCAATTATTTAAAAAGGTAAAAACTTATTTATATATATTTTAAAATAATACTTTAACAAAAAAAAGAAGAAGGTAAAAACTCATTAGAAATGTAAGTTTTCCCCAACTGATGTTACATGTTCACATAGCAACTAAAATTGGATACATATTTGTGACTTCCTTCTGCTTTGATGAAACTATGTAGATGGATTAAAAAATTTATATGATTTTGCAAGATTTAATTTGTAGTAATTTTGTTTGATTTTTGCATCTTGTTGTTGTTTAAAGATGTTGAGCTCAAGCTCTTAACTAAATATGATATAGTTTTCATTTTATACGGCAACATCTTTGTTTCAACAAATTTATTGTGGTATCAATGCAATGGTGATGGTTGTGATGATCTGTGGACAACCTTGCAGTGTGGCACGTTATATAGCTTTTAACCTTAAAAGAATTTGGCAATTGTATTATTTAGAGATGGTAACCTGTAATAGCTAGTAGAAAAGAACCTAGAAAGGGTGATAAGGTAGTCAATAGATACAATTCAAGAGACGGTAAATAGTAGAATATTGTTAGATAGTCACATGTAATAGTTAACAAAGCTTCGTATAACAATAACATATTTGGAGATTTAGTGAAAACATGATTTTGACACACTTTGGGTACGAGCTATACGTATTCAGAGATAGAATTGATGACTCTTCTCTTGTGATTCACAACTCCTACGAAACATCTAACGTCCAAAGCGGATGATATTCCAAATAAACCTGAGACATCAAATTGACTATAGCAACCTAAAGCCTTGGAATATTTATAAGCGACTTCTCTTTATGAGGTAGACAAGAAGACAATATAAGAAATCATCAAAACGAAGTTGTTCAAATAGAGACGATTTGTAGACAATCTAATACAAACAGTGTAAAGGGACTGATCTATAAATCACTTGTACTAATTTGATCATGTTGTTTTTATAATGTTATACTAGGATATATCCCGTGCTTAAAGCACGGGTCAACATTTTTAAAAAAAATTATAATATAATAATTAAAATTATTGTTTTTTAAGTTATTTTGTTTGAGATAATATTTATTTAAAATTGTTATGTAAATCTATTAGTCTATTTGAATACTAATTATTTTAGAATATTATAGTATTTTATTTTTGATGTATTATTACAGTTTTATATTGGCATCATTATTATGTGAAATATAAAATAGTAATTTTAATATTATAATTGTGAGTAAATAAAAATTATTAATTTATTATTTATATAAATTTAGTTTTACCAACCTGCCAATGTGGAAATTAAAACACACATTTCATACAATGAATAATATATCTTCGTTTTAAAAAAAATAAAATCACAACATATACAAAAAAAATATGCATTTTAAATTATAAGTATTATATGAAAATTCCAAACAATTTGTAAATAAAATAAAATAAAGATGATAGGAGAATCATAATTTGAAAACTTAACAAAATCTTCGAATTTAGTTATTAAAAATAATTGTATTGTATACTTGGATATAAATTCTTAGTTTTTAAAATTCTGATTGGTTTATATATTTTTTTAAAAAAATAATTAGTAATTTCGTCCATAATTTATTAGATAGAGAAAATTACTTTTTAGATTTTTTAATATTTGATCCGTAAGTGTTTTTTATTTTTAATTAATTATATTTATTTAAATTAGTTAATTAAACTTAATTATTTTTTTCTAATGGCAATTGAATGTAATTTTTTACACATTTTAAGGTTAGTTTTATATTTGTACTTCTTAATTAATATAGTAGGATAATTGCCCAAGTTCGATCCTTATCCGTAATTTTTTTAATTTCGTTCTTGTTTTTTTTTTCTTCTGAATATTATTTAGGGATAAATAACAGTTTGTTGTGTTGTAAAATGTGAAGAAGATACTACTTAGAATTTGTTTTCTTTCAGTATTTAATTAGTGGGGACATATGAAAACGATTGCTTTGACGTTTTGTTGCCTGATTTGTTTTTTTTCCTCTTTTGCAATAAAATTATAATGACTTTCATTCCCGTAATAAGGACGATTTATTTTTATTTAAAAATTATTTGACGCAAAGAAAATCTCTTTTCTGAGTACATTTATTATTGAGTTAAAAAATTTTCTTTATGGTAGTGGATTGTTATTGCTCACCAATAACAACAACATAATAATGCTAATTAATTAATCATAGTAGTAGTGAATTTCAAGAAAACAATAAAATACTAAAAGAGACACCCAAAAGACAAAGAGACCAATTTAATAAATGCCACAAAAAGCAAAAGTGCACCACGAATTCGCAATTATTCTCCTCTCCATCGCAGCTTCTTTCATGACTGTTTTTTTGCTGGAAGAACAAACCAAAAAACAAAATTTAACAATTCTTGGTTTTATAAAGTTTTACTTACACACACTTTCTTAGATCTAAATTATAATTAAAATCACTTTAATTAATCTCTCTTAATCATCATTTAACACTTTGCTTATTAATCTTTATTCAGATAATAAAATAAAAAACGAACTCAACGCAGAGCAGAGTAAAAAAAAAAAAAGAGAGTGCCCATATAATTGGAATCTCACATTCTCTTCTCTCTCTTCTCTTCTTCTGAATCTCTCTCATTGCCATTGTTGTGTTTCTTGCTCTCTCTGAAATCTATTAACTTCGGTACGCATCTCAAAAACCCTAATTGATCTTTGTCGTGGATTTTTGTTTTTTTTTGCTGCATTTATTTTTTTTGATCTGATCTTGCTCGTCATTCTCGAGATCTCAATCATGGGTTTATCCATAGAATTGTTATAAAGCCTTTTTTTTTTTTGGTGAATATTTGTCGAGAGAAAAAAAGCAAAATTCGCTTAATGTATAGATTCACTAGAAGTGGTAATGTTTCTTTTTTTGGGAAAAAAGTTTTGATTTTTTTTCTTTTTTTTTTTGATCTGTGAGATTTGGTTGCAGGTGGGTTTGATTTGTTTGATGCTCAGATTTTGAATCTTTCCCGTAATTGGCATTGCCCTTTGGAGAGTTTAATCTTCAATTTTTGGTTACATCGAGATTTGGTTCTGAATTTTGGCATCTACTTACTTACTTACTACTAGTGCCAATTTCCTGATTTGGATCATAAAAGAGCTTGAGAGGTTTGTGGAATTGAATTGGCTTGATGAGGTAATGGATGAGACTATGTTACTTCCAAAAATTGAGACTTGTTTGAAAAGAAGCGGATGACAAAGTTTCTGTGGGCAGCAGCAAGAGGGATTAGTGGTGGTTTGATTTTTGTGATATGAGAGGAGGTTCTTGGTACAAGAGTGTTTCCTCTGTTTTTGGTCTCAGACCACGGATCAGAGGGTTACTTTTCTTCATTGTCGGTGTTGTGGCTTTAGTTACTATTATATCACCATTTACTTCGAATTCGTATGATTCTTCTTCAAGTTCGACACTTGTGCCCAACATTTATAGTAACTATAGGAGGATTAAGGAGCAAGCTGCTGTTGACTATCTTGATCTAAGGTCTCTCTCCTTAGGAGCTAGTCTTAAAGAGTTTCCTTTGTGTGGTAAAGAAAGAGAAAGCTATGTGCCTTGTTATAACATCACTGGGAATTTGCTTGCTGGGCTTCAAGAAGGTGAGGAGTTAGATCGACATTGCGAGTTTGAAAGAGAGAAGGAAAGATGTGTAGTTCGTCCTCCCAGAGACTATAAAATACCACTTAGGTGGCCACTTGGTAGAGATATCATATGGAGTGGGAACGTGAAGATAACCAAAGACCAGTTTCTTTCGTCAGGAACCGTGACAACGAGGTCTTTTCTTTTGACATACAGTTATAGTTTCCCCATGTATTTGGTTCTGTTTTGTAATTTCTCTAAATCCTTATTATCATTATTAGGTTAATGTTGCTTGAAGAGAATCAAATAACCTTTCACTCGGAGGATGGACAAGTCTTTGATGGAGTCAAAGACTATGCTCGTCAAATTGCTGAGATGATAGGTTTAGGAAGCGATACTGAATTTGCTCAAGCAGGTGTAAGTATTCTTAGTCTTATCATCGTACACATCAACTTTTCAGCTCCAGTTTTTCAGATTTTTCTCATGCTTTCAGGTACGAACTGTGTTAGACATTGGTTGTGGCTTTGGTAGCTTTGGTGCACATTTAGTGTCTTTGAAGTTGATGCCTATATGTATTGCTGAGTATGAGGCAACTGGGAGCCAAGTCCAGTTAGCTCTAGAGAGAGGCCTTCCTGCAATGATTGGCAATTTCTTTTCAAAACAGCTTCCTTACCCAGCATTGTCTTTTGACATGGTCCATTGTGCTCAATGTGGCACTACTTGGGATATCAAAGGTAAATTACATCAACATGTGTCGGGAGTGTGATACGTTGTCTTTAAGTTTCTTAGGTTGAAATCTGGTAATTTGGATAATTGTGCTGATATGGCGACGTTCTGTTTTTTTCCTTAAGCAGATGCAATGCTACTTTTGGAAGTGGATCGTGTTCTGAAACCTGGTGGATACTTTGTTTTAACATCTCCTACGAACAAAGCACAAGGAAACTCACCGGATACTAAGAAAACGAGCATTTCGACAAGGGTTGATGAGTTATCAAAGAAAATCTGCTGGAGTATAACAGCTCAGCAGGACGAGACGTTTCTTTGGCAGAAAACTACAGATTTAAATTGCTATTCGTCTCGGTAAGTAGAATCTTGAGACATGTTCTTGGTGAAAGTGTAAGTTTTGGTTTTCCTCTACTGATGCTTTTCTTGGTTTGTGTAGTTCCCAAGCTTCTATACCTCTTTGCAAAGACGGAGATAGTGTTCCGTATTACCACCCACTGGTTCCATGTATAAGCGGAACCACGAGTAAACGCTGGATTCCTATTCAGAACAGGTCTGCTGTTGCAGGAACAACCTCAGCTGGGCTTGAAACTCATGGAAAGTATCTCTTTTGATAGCCACTTCATTGCTTCTTATTCACTTGGTACTTTCAGATTGTAACATCTTGTTTTCGATTATATTGAATATTTCAGGTTTGAAACCTGAAGAATTCATTGAGGATACACAAATATGGAGATCAGCGCTGAAAAATTATTGGTCCTTGCTTACGCCTCTAATATTCTCTGACCACCCGAAGAGACCCGGTGATGAAGATCCTCTCCCTCCTTTTAACATGATACGCAACGTGATGGACATGAATGCTCGTTTTGGGAATTTGAATGCGGCTTTACTTGACGAAGGCAAATCAGCTTGGGTTATGAATGTTGTCCCAGTCAATGCACGTAACACTCTTCCTATCATACTTGATCGTGGTTTCGCCGGTGTTCTACATGACTGGTGAGTGTGTTTTCTTGCCTTTGAAACTCGCATAAAAACTATTTCCTTTGAACTATGATGATATGGTTAAACGCACCAAAACTGTTTTTTATTCATTTTGTAGGTGTGAACCATTCCCAACATATCCTAGAACGTACGACATGCTTCATGCCAATGAACTTCTTACACATCTTAGCTCTGAGCGATGCAGTCTAATGGACTTATTCTTGGAGATGGATCGGATTCTTCGACCTGAGGTTCTTATACTAACACCATTCCTTTATTTCCCATAAGATCCTGAAACCTTAATTAGTAATAAACTTGACATACATGTGAATGGTTTTAATAGGGATGGGTTGTTCTAAGTGACAAGGTGGGAGTAATTGAGATGGCTCGAGCACTAACAGCTCGAGTGCGATGGGAAGCACGAGTCATTGATCTTCAAGATGGTAGTGACCAAAGACTTCTTGTCTGTCAGAAACCATTCCTTAAAAAATAACTGAAAAGCAACATCAAAAAGTTTTCATGCTTCTTTCACTTCACCATATAAACAACACTCACTACACAGTCTTTTTCACTGGTAAGATCTCTCTCTCTTACTTCAACCGAAATCAAAATCTGGAGCTTCTAAGTAATCAACCAAAATGTTATTTGTTTATAAACAGATCCAAATTTATATATCTCCTGCAAACTCTGGAGAGAGATCATATCTTTTTGTTTTTGTTATTTCTGGATGGCTTTTTAAAATCTTGAGAAGGAGGCTGGCTCTATATGTAAGTGGAAGCTGTAGCTATGAGTAGATGAAAGAGTTTAGATTCAAATATTCTTTAATTTTTCTTTTTCCTCTTTAAATATTGCTCTGGAACAAAAAAAAAAAATGTAGCTATATATATTTCATTCATCCAATTTTTGTTTGCTCTTTGATTTTTGTAAACAGGGATTATTTCTTTTTATTTTATATTCCACAATGTATCTTTTTTTGAAAGATTGAGATGATTAGTAGAATGAGTTTTCTACATGAAACATGTTTATAAACTTTGAATCTTACCTCTTTAAGTGCAAAAAATTTCAGGATTTTTTGTATGATTTGATGGAAATAGAAAAATGTCAGAAAAGTGGAGATGCGAGGGATCGAACCCCGTGCCTCTCGCATGCAAAGCGAGCGCTCTACCATTTGAGCTACATCCCCAATTGATTATTATCTTCCAATATTTTTATATATTCGAATATATCTCTTATTCAAGAAGTAGTAGCGTTCAATGTATTGTGAGCGATATGGTAAAGTTTACATAATCGAAAAATTTAACTTAAGAAAATATATTAAAAAAAAAACAAAAAAGAAGAATTTACATAACAATAATATACATAATAATTTATAATTCTTCTAATGTGATATATAGACACCACCAATAATTTTAGGATATATATATATATATAGATGTTTTCCTCTTTTTGATAGATTTATATACATGCCCTAATCCTGTTAAATATTGAATATGCAAATGAAATTTACTTTTTAAGTTATTACTACGTGTCAAAATTATTTGATCAAACTAAATTCTAGAATCTTGTTTTACCAACTTTTTTTCATGTTTATTCATTTGTTAAATTGATATAGTTTTCATTCTACCTAGCTCCGTCTCAAAAAAAAAAAACGAGTTAGATTATAAAACGTAACTGATAATTTTTTCACAAAGTCAGTGGGACAGGGGTTCCTCTCCCCGATGCCAAGTTGATGGTTCTTGGAAAGGTACAGACCCCTACCAGGGTTTGGGCTGGTGGTGTTGCAGTGGAGAGCTTACAACGATCTTGTTGGGAGCACAGAGTCATCGTCGGAGTATATCCCCTCTACATGCAGAATTACAAGCGTTGATCTGGACTATGGAGTCTTTACTGGTGGCTGGAATCAATTGTCAGGCTTTTGAGATGGATAGCGTAGAGCTAACGGCGATGGTGCAGACGCCGGAAGACTGGCTGCCTTTTTCTAATCTGTTAGAGGATTTCTCACTGTTTCGAAGTTCCTATACCTCCTTCACCCTCACCAGGATTCCTCGAGACGCCAATGTTAGAGCCGACTGCCTAGCTCGATCTTCACGATCTCTACCTTCAGATTCTACCTTTGTAAACTCGTATCCTCCTGTTTGGGCAACCAATCATGGAGTTATATTTTAATTATTATAATTTGGTTGAAAAAAAAAAAAAAATTCCACAAAGTCTTCCTAGGATTATGTCACTAAAGTCCATATGTTTTCATATTTATTAAACTAATCAATGTGCCATATGCATGCTTTAGAATATTAATTGTGAGCGATATGGTTCTACTTATATGGGTATGTTTAAGTGTAGTTTTTTTTTTAACGGAGTAATGTGGCAATAATGTTCGTTAGCTGACGAAAGCCAAAAAAAAGAATTATAGAAAAAGAGTTTTGGGGATTGCTTAAGAAGCAGTTTGTTTACGAACTAATTTAGATCTCGATATGGTTTAGCGTACATACACTCATATATTTGACCAATGTTTTTAAACCCGACTCAGAAAGCGAACCGGACAACTTTCTGGGTCACTGGACCGATCCGGTCCGATCGTGGATCATTATTAATTTACTGAATTTCATTATATTTTATATATATATATATGTTTATACTTTGGTTTTATGAATTTCTAAACAATATTTTTCCATATCTTTTTTTATTAGTTAGTATATATTTTTGAAAAATAATTATAAAATTATATTTCTTATGATTTTAAAATTTAAATCCAACCAAGCGTCGATAGCTCAATTGGTAAAGACTCTCTGGCAAAGTCTAGAGATCGCTGGTTCGAGGGACGGCGCTTGGGAGGAGACCATATAAAATGCTCTGGTCCCTGGCTAGAGAGGATGTACGGGCCTAGGCCCAGAACCTTTTAGTAATTCAAAAAAAAAAATTTTAATCCAAATAAGAACAGCAAAATATAATAGGAGAACTAATAAAAAAATTTATTTCTACCTTCCACATGAATTAATATTAAAAAAATGTGATTGAACGAAATAAAAAAGAAGGAAACCAGGTACACTCAAATTTTGTCCCACATTGAAGGATGGGGCATTCTCAAAAATGCCCCTTTTTCCATATCTTTTTGAAAAGGGGTATATCAAAAGGGGCATTTTTAACAAATTATTAAAAATGCCCCTTTTGATATACTCCTTTTCAAAAATACCCTCTTTTCTGGTCATTTTTATTTATGCCCTCTTTTAATTTTTAATGACTATTTTACCCTTATATGAAAATTTTTTTATTCAATAAAAAGAAAAACAAAATTTTCCCGCCAAAAATTTTCCGACATATTTTCCCGCCAAAAATTTTTCGAAAAAATTTTCCCGCCAAAATTTTTTTTGTCAAAAAAATTTTGATAAAAAATTTCGAAAAAAAGAATTTCCCGCCAAAAAAAATTTACAAGGTTTTTAAAAGGTTTTATAAGGTTTCTACCTTATAAAAGCCTTATAAACACCTTGTAAAGGCTTTTACAATATTTTTTAAAGAGTTTTAAAAGGTTTTTTAAACAACTTGTAAACATTTTTACAAGATTTTTAAAAGGTTTTTAAAAGGTTTTAAAAGGTTTGTAAAAGGTTTTTAAAAGGTTTTTAAAGGTTTTTAAAAAGTTTTTAAAAGGTTTTCAAATGGTTTTTAAAAGGATTTTTAAAAGGTTTTTAAACACCTTCTAAACGCTTTTACAATGTTTTTAAAAACCTTGTAGAAGTTTTTATAAGAAGGGTTTTAAAAGGTTTTTAAACACCTTGTAAATGCTTATAAAAAGTTTTTAAAAGCGTTTACAAGGTGTTTAAAAATCTTTTAAAGCATTTACAAGCTTTTTAAAAGCATTTACAAGGTTTTTAAAAGCATTTACAAGGTTTTTAAAAGGTAAAAATTTCAATATTTTTGGCGGGAAATTTTTTCGATTTTGGCGGGAAATAATAATTTGTTCGGGAAAAATTTTCGATTTTGGCGGGAAATTTTTTTGGCGGGAAAATATTTTCGATTTTGATGACTGTACATTCTTGCTGTCACTCAAAAAAGGGTAATTTGGTCATTTTGTATGTAAAGAGGGATAGTTTTAAAAATGGTCAACATGAAGGGGTATTTTTAAAAAGAGATATGGAAAAAGGGGCATTTTTGAGAATGCCAATAAAGAAAGCAGTACATGATTTGGTCTTTATATATATGTCCGTTTAAGTGTATGATTTGAGTGTTGAAATTGACCCAAATTGACCCTGACCGCTGGTTAAACCGCCGGTTAACGGGTTTTAATCGGGGTTTTCCAGTTTTAGCCAGGTTTTTTAGTATCCAGTTTTTAAGTAATATCCGGATCAGAATACCTTCCGATTCGCGGTTAAACCGGTTCGACTGGCCGGTCCGGTCCAGATTTTAAAACTTGTATTTGACAGATACAACTTTACGACAAAGATTATAAAGAAACGAAAAGGTCGGAAATTTCAACAAAATAATTATAATATCATTTCAATCTTATTATAAAATAGAGTTGCAAGGGTGCACACAAAAAAATAGAGTTGCAATATCATTAAATCTATTGTAGAGAGAAAAAAACATAAACGACGAAATAGGAATAACTAATATTTCGAATACTTTATTAGGCTATTGATATAAATAAAAAACCTTCAACATAAAATACTTCATTAAAAATAAATAAAAAATAGTTGATAAGAATTTAGACTTGGTCCGTGGTAAGACAAGACCATAAGGTCCATAAGTGATAGAAGACGCATGAAATTATTAAGAGACTGGCGACAATGCCGCATGAAATTAGTAAGATAGTTAGGGTCGAAAGACTCATTTTGTTTGTTTCTTCAACGCAACGAAAATTGTTTCTTCTAACTCTTTCTCTCGTATCTTCCTTCTCTTCTAAATAAGCTTCTTATGACACATTAGAGTCATATAATGCATAAATATATATAATTCCTAATTTCCTATTTGCCTTATCTCCTTAACTTGCTAATTAAAGTTTACATAATCGAAAAATTTAACTTAAGAAAATATATTTAAAAAAACGAAAAAGAAGAATTTACATAACAATAATATACATAATACATATATAATTCTTCTAATGTGATATATAGACACCGCCAATCATTTTAGGATATATATAGATGTTTTCCTCTTTTTGATAGATTTATATACATGCCCTAATCCTGTTAAATCTTATTATATAAAGTATGGTTTCAAAAGTTACTAACTCACCAGATCGTGACACGTGTCAATTTTAAAAATTACTAATTCACCATGTCGTGACAAGTGTCAATTTTACACAAATTTCCAACTATAAAAAAAAAATCTTTTAAAAAAATCAAGAAATAAAAAAATACTAATCATAAATCTTATTATATAAAGTTGGGTTTTGAAAGTTAGTCATTAACAGGATCATGACACGTGTCAAGTATATTGATAAAATTAGTTTATTTAAAATAGACAAGTTATTATTACAGAGATAAAATAATAATAAATACAAGGTGATGATTTTACTATTTTGCCAATATTTTATAAAAGGACAAGGCAAAAAATATAAATTACAATTGATGGGTTTTCTTTTCTTTATAAAAGACAAAGAAAACAATCTTATTATATAAAGTATGGTTTCAAAAGCTACTAACTCACCAGATCGTGACAAGTGTCAATTTTACACAAATTTCCAACTATAAAAGAAAAATCTTTAAAAAAAATCAAGAAATAAAAAAAATACTTATCATAAATCTTATTATATAAAGTTGGGTTTTGAAAGTTAGTCATTAACAGGATCATGACACGTGTCAACTGTCAAGTATATTGATAAAATTAGTTTATTTAAAATAGACAAATTATTATTACAGAGATAAAATAATAATAAATACAAGGTGATGATTTCACTATTTTGCCAAAATTTTATAAAAGGACAAGGCAAAAAAAATTACAATTGATGGGTTTTCTTTTCTTTCTACAAGATAAAAGAAAACAATCTTATTATATAGAATATGATTTTAAAAGTTACTAACTCACCAGATCGTGACACATGTCAATTTTAAAAAATATAAATCATAGTATTATTACATAGACAAATTCGGGGAGAAAATAAAAAAAAATAAATAAACAGATTAAACTATAAAATAAGTAAAGGAAGCGAAAAAAAAAAAAAGAGGGACAAGCCCATTTGTGTGAGACCCAACAATCTCTGAGCTATCTACGCTTGTTGATTAAAAAAAAAAAATTGTTTGACCTAGGAGGATCGGAGGAGCTGTAAAGTTTTTGTTCGTCTTACGCCTCCTGTTGTTGTATCCTTGATAACATGAAAGAGGAAGGAATCCAAACAGTTGAAGATAGACAACTTCTCGGACAGATGGGGACGGAGTTGAGGAAGAGTTGGATTTTGAAGATAGACAACTTCTCAGACAGGAAAGAGGTTATGAAGTCGATGCCCTTCTCATGCGGCGGCTGCGAATGGTAATGATAACGAAAGTTAATATGTAAAACAAACTCAATTCAGAAATGATAAAACGATACAACGTTCATAGGAAACGCAGCAACGTCATCTCACCAGCAAGAATCTCAAGGAGAGAAACCGGCTAAGCGATGAGGCACAAGATCTCAAAAGTTTACAAGTTCAGATATTATTTTCGATAAGATGAAAGAGAGCTAACACATGCTCTATATACTACTACTACCATTAACAGTTTATTAAACCGCCGTGACGTTGACGTCTCTGCAACAACCGACACTTCCAACTTCACAGCTCATCGTACAGCTCACTATTCGCACGTGTTCTTTATTCCTCTTATCCTCTTCCCACGTGCTAATTGCCAGCTCCCTTATACTATATCAAAGCTTCCCCGGTTGAAGAACCTTGTCCACAAGGTTCAAAGGCTGGAAACTTCCTCTGTAAGTCAAAAAGAAATTCCCAAGTCGCATCAGCGTCTGTCTCGTTTGTCCACTGAACCAACACTTTTGTTGCAGCAAGTCCTTGACGTTTGACCATCTTCCTATCCAGAATCTTCATTGGTTCCTTAATGAGAACATCAGCAACTACGGACGGCAGTTGAGTCGAGGTGAGCACATTACCTACTGCTGCCTTTAACTGCGAGACATGAAACACGGGATGCACCAGCGACCCTGCAGGCAACAAAAGTTTGTATGCGACCTTACCACAACGATCAACCACTTTATAAGGGCCAAAGTATTTCGGAGACAACTTCGAACTCTTACGAACCACCATTGAACCTTGACGATACGGCTGCAGCTTCACAAAAACAGAGTCACCAATAGCAAATTCCCTTTCAGAACGATGAGAATCCGCAAACTGTTTCATCCTGTGTTGAGCTCGCAGCAAATGGAACTTTAAGATCAGCAGCATTCGCTCCCTCTCCTCCAAACTTCGAGCTACAACAGCCACTTTAGATTCACCAAGTAAGTAAGGAAGGTGGATTGGTGGAGCTTGACCATAGACCGCTTCAAAAGGACTGATCTGAGTTGCCGTGTGAAAGTTTGTATTGTACCACAGTTCAGCAAGAGGTAACCATTGACACCATAGGTGAGGTCGATCACTGCACATACAACGAAGGTAAGTTTCCAAACAACGATTCACCACCTCAGTCTGCCCATCGCTCTGTGGATGATACGCACTAGAAAACTTCAACTCCACGCCTTACAATGTGAACAATTCTTTCCAAAACGTGCTAAGGAAAACCGTGTCTCGGTCACTAACAATGGTGCGTGGACAACCATGGAGCTTATAAACTGTGTCCATGAATGCTTGTGCGACTGTCATCGCGGTATACGGGTGTGCTAACGCCATAAAGTGAGCGCCTTGGTAAGTCTGTCTACCACCACAAAAATAACAGTCTTACCAGCATATTCAGGCAACCCATCAATAAAATCCATAGAGAGGTCTGTCCAAATAGCTTCAGGGATCTCTAGAGGCTGAAGTAAACCAGGATAAGCTGCTGTATCATATTTGCACTGTTGACAAATGGAACAACTTCGTATGTAGTTCTGAATGTCGAGTGCCATTCCACGCCAATAGAACAATCCTTTAACCTTTTGATATGTAGCATCTCTGCCTGAATGACCTCCAGAACCCGAACAATGCATCCATTGTAAAATAGAATCACGAAGTTGAGAATCATTTGGCACAACAATCTTGCTTTTCCTCCTTAACACAGACTGAACCCACGAAAAGTGCTTCTTAGCATTTGGATTTGAAGAGAGCTCCTCAATAAGCTGTTTTAGCTCTGCATCACTCTCGTAATGGCTGTGAATGTTTTTAAGCAGATCACATTCAAGAATTGACATTGCCATATGAAGGACTTCAGCTCCTTCTACACGGGAAAGCGCGTCTGCAGCCACATTGTCTTTCCCCTGTCTATACTGAATCTCATAATCGAATTCTAACAGTTTGGGAAGCCACTATTGTTGAATTGGAGTATTCAGCCGTTGCTCCAAGAGATATTTTAGGCTTCGTTGGTCTATTTTGATGACAAAGTGATTGGGTAGCAAGTAATGGCGCCATTTTTGAACTGAAAAGATGACAGCTAAGAGTTCCTTTTCGTAAATGGACAAGTTAAGCTGCTTACCCTTCAAATGTCTGCTTATAAATGCTAGAGGATGACCATCCTGCATTAAGACCGCCCCAATGCCCTTAGTGCTAGCATCAGTCTCCACCAGAAACGGTTTATCGAACTCAGGAAGAGCTAACACCGGAGCACTACATAACGCCTCCTTCAAGTTTGTAAACGCTTCTGTAGCTTCCTGTGTCCATTCAAAAGCATCCTTTTTTGTTAACACCGTTAAGGGTCGTGCAATAGTTCCAAAGTTCTTGACAAAACGTCTGTAGTAGCCTGCTAATCCCAAGAATCCTCTCAATTGTTTGACATTAGCAGGTGTTGGCCACTCAGCAACATCATTGATCTTGGCAAGGTCTGTCGATACCCCACCAGCAGCAATAAAATGCCCCAAGTATTCAACCTTTGCTGTGGCAAATGCACACTTACTCTCTTTTGCAAACAACTTGTTCATTTGCATAGTGTGGAAGACCTGTTGTAGATGATTCACATGGTCTGTAAGTGATGAACTGTAAACCAATATGTCATCGAAGAAGACTAACACAAACTTGCGTAAGAATTCTTTGAAAACAGAGTTCATCAACCCCTGAAATGTTGCAGGAGCGTTCGTTAGCCCGAAGGGCATAACCAAGTATTCAAAATGGCCACTGTGTGTTTTGAAAGCCGTTTTATGAACATCCTCAGGTTCCATCCTAACCTGATGATA
Organism: Camelina sativa; assembly: GCF_000633955.1. Lineage (NCBI taxonomy): Eukaryota > Viridiplantae > Streptophyta > Magnoliopsida > Brassicales > Brassicaceae > Camelina > Camelina sativa. Next base: position 2,410,074 of record NC_025693.1, read on the forward strand.
ACCAGCCCTTAAATCGATCTTAGAAAACACTGCAGAACCTCCCAACTCATCCAATAAGTCTTCTATCAAGGGAATTGGAAACCTGTTCTTGATTGTCAAACCATTCAAACCCCTATAGTCCACACACAACCTCCACGTCCCATCTTTCTTCTTCACTAACACCACTGGAGAAGAGAATGGACTTGAACTTACCCGAATAGTACCAGCTTTCAGTAAGTCTTGCACAATCTTGTCAATCTCATCTTTCTGATAAATGGCGTAGCGATAAGGTCGCTGATTAACCGGATCAGACCCTTCTTTTAGAACAATCTTGTGGTTGAAGCTGTCTCTGAATGGGGGAAGACTAGTTGGTTCTTCAAATATATCCGAATATGTATGCTTCAATTGCAACACTGCAGCATTATTGGCATTATCACTATGGCTTGCTTCCACAGCGAATAACATCATTTCCTCTTGTTCTGTGCACTGATCATAGAAATCTGAACCACATTTTCTTGTTTTTTATTGAACCTAGATGCCTTCACTGTTCTCACAGCACCCGGTTTAATTCCATGAAGCAAGATTCTCTGATTCTTCCACCAGAACCCCATTTCAAGCTTCTGCAAATTCCATGTCATATCTCCTAAAGGAGCCAACCACTGAACACCAAGAACCATATCACAACCCCCCAATGGTATTATCATGAAGTCATCTCCAAAGGGAGTGCCTTGAAATGACCAGTTGAACTGTGATACCATTCCCTGAACACCAAGTCTGCTTCCATCTGCAACTGTCACCCTAGTTATCCCTGCAGATTGAACTTCCACTCTTAGAGATTTAGCCGCATGAGGATCCATGAAATTATGAGTTATACCGTTATCCAACAAAATAAACATGACTTTCTGAAACAACCCTTCCCGTTTTTTTTTTTTTTATACCTTAATTTACTAGTGGTCCCATACCCACTAACATCCTAACAACAATCAATAACCGCGGATAACCAACAGTTTCCATTAATCCAATAAGAATACCAACAACAATAATCCAATAACCAATAACGAAATAGCAAAGTTCCAACATCCTACAATATTCTATCAACTCAATACTAGCAACCTAACAATAGCTAGAACACAATCAATCAAGCCTCTAGAACATACTCCTCCTCATTGCCTTTGATTCCACGATCACACTTTTCCTTTACCTGCACACCACAAACAACAATTGAGATGCGTAAGTATTATCATAAATACTTAGTGAGGCCGTCCTCCCATCTACTAGGTTATACACAAAAGCATATGAGACCCTCATGTTTAAGCAAAAAAAACAACACACAACAATACATCAAACCAGGAAAACAAGTCTCGGCTGAGACTAGTGTCGACCGATGCCTCACGGTGTCGATCGATGCTACAAATAATGGTGTCGACCGATGCTAAACAGTGTCGACCGATGCCCCTCAAAGTGGTGTCGACCGATGCTTCCTAGTGTCGATCGATGCCTCTTCTGCAGACACGATCTGCGCGAATCCGAACATCGAACTCTCCTTCCAAATCGTCTCGAATCCGTCTCAAACTCACCCAATTACCACGAAAATTACTAGGAATCACAAAAGCAACGAACCCAAACAACAAAACAACACAAACAACAAAGAAAACACACAAACAAGAGAGATCTCATGCTTAGATCAACCATGGTCAAGCACTCACCTCAAGAACAGGAGATTGGATTGAGAAACGTGGGAACCAACACCTCCAGAAGCTCCCCCTTCGTTTCCAGCAACAGCTAACACTTCTACAGCCTCAGATCTCTCCAAAATCTCCAAGAACAAGCCCAGAAAATCTCAGAAACGTTTTTTCTCTCTTTTCTCTCTTTCTTTTCACTCAACGGCGACAACAATGAGACTTCCCCAAAACCCTTAATTCGTCTCTTAACACCTTAAATGCGATTTAGGGATTTTAATTGAACCAAACCGAACCAATCAGCAATTAAAAC
>NC_025693.1:2412220-2416547 GCF_000633955.1 Camelina sativa
AAAATTGGTTCGCGGATGTTACAATTCTCCCCCACCAATATGGATTCGTCCCCGAATCCCGCAATACCGTCCATCTGCCAAGGACCTCCGTGCAACCGTCAGCACGGCCCGCACGTCCCCAGACCGGGCCAAACACCGTCAGCCAAGGTTTCCCGTGCCACTGTCGCAACAGCCCGCACACCTCCAACTGACCCTCGAGGTCTCCCTCTAGCCAATATACTCGCATCATAAACACTATTTGCTCACAACTCAGTGCTTCCCCCGTCCGTGGTCGCAACCAACGAATCATGCCGGCTCGCTATCAGGCCAACCGCCTTAAGCTACGGCATCCAGGAAGTCACTCACACACACTCCCCCCGCTCTCGGGTCGCAACCCTCGAGACATACCGGCTCACTGCCGAGCCTCGGCTTACAGCTACGGTATCCAGGGAACCTCACATATCCCGCTCTTGGGTCGTCACCCTCAAGCGCGCTCTCGGATCGTCATCCGAAGCAACATACCACTCCCACTCTCTGGCCACAAAGTCCATCGAGCTATCGGTATCACGTGAGGTTGGCCCGCACGGCCTTGAGCAAAACAAAATACTGATGCCAACGAGTATCTCCCGGCTAGATCTACCTCAACATTTCCACAAAACTTTCCTTTTTTAGAAACTTCCTATTTATGGAAACCTTCCTTTTGTGGAAACTTTCTATTATGGAAACTTTCCAAAAATAGAAACCCGAGCTATTTCTCTTTTCCCATGACAACAACAGTCAAACATAAAGAAAAATACTCATCTTATTAATTTTTTAAAAAATGTCATAATCGTTACAATCTCAACGAGAATACATCAGAAAAAGCAAACAAAATACAACAACCAGAGCCATCAACCCGCATCCCGAGCACCACCTCATCTTGATACTTAGTCGCACAACCAACCACCCCTAAGCGACCAAATATCAAGAGAGATGGGCTGGAATACTCCGTACCCGCTCCAGCCACGGACTACAACTCGGACCCGGCTAGACAAGCTCAAGTCGCGGTCTGCTTCTCAAACCACTTCTTAAACCTTGCCTTCATCCTCGCCTCGGGCTCCCAAGTCTGCTCCTCTACTCCGTCACAGTCCCACAGGACTCTCATCAAAGGAATCTTCTTCTTCCGAAGTTCCTTGACTCTCCTCTCGAGCACCCTCACTGGTCTCGCCTCTAAAGTCATGTTAGGCTGAAGATCCTCAGGAATCTTAGCCAACAACTGATCACCCTCATGAAGACACTTCCTCAGCATCGACACATGAAATACCTTGTGGAACGCACGCATAACCTCAGGCAACTCCAGCCGGTATGCCACTGGTCCCACCCGCTCAACCACTCTGAACGGACCCATGTACCTCGGACTCAACTTAGTCTCTGTCAATGACCTGTTCGGACCCCGCAACATGGCCATCTTGAGGTACACTCTATCACCAACCTGAAACTCAAGATCCTTTCTCCTCTTATCAGCATAGCTCTTCTGCCGATCCTGAGCCTCCTTCATGTTCAGCCTCAAAACCCGAATCTTCTCCGAGGTCTCCTGAACAAAATCTGCACCAAATATGCTCCTCTCCCCCACCTGAGTCCAACATAAAGGTGTACGACACGGCCTCCCATACAGGGCCTCATAAGGAGCCATCCCAATACTAGCCTGGTAGCTGTTGTTATAAGCAAACTCCACCAAGCTCAAGTGATCTGCCCAATGACCACCCCAATCCAGCACACACATCCTCAATAAATCCTCCAAAATCTGGATCGTCTTCTCTGACTGACCGTCCGTCTGAGGATGATAGGCTGTACTCATATGCACCTTCGTGGCCATCTCCACCTGAAATGCCTTCAAGAACACCGAGGTGAACTTGGAATCTCTATCATACACAATACTAGCAGGCACACCGTGCAATCTGACTATCTCCCTCACGTACTTCTTGGCCAAAACCGCTGCTCCATCAGTTTTCTTGATGGCCAGAAAATGCGCAGACTTAGTCAAACGGTCCACAATGACCCAAATAGCATCAAACGTCCTCGACACAGGCAAACCTATCACGAAGTCCATCGTGATCAAATCCCACTTCCACTCTGGAATGGGTAAACTCTGTAATAAACCACCAGGAACCTGATGCTCCGCCTTCACCAGCTGGCAAGTATCACACTTCGCCACCCAGTCAGCTACGTCCTTCTTCATCCCGACCCAGTGATAATACCGCTTGAGGTCACGGTACATCTTGGTCGCTCCTGGATGAATAGAGAACTTGCTCGAATGAGCCTCTCTCAGTATCTCCTGCCTCAAATCCTCACCCTTGGGCACACAGATCCGACCATGCACAAGGATAGTACCATTAGCAGAAACCTGATACTCTGCACCCGCAGCCTTAGAGGCATTCACCAGCCCCTCATCACTCTCCTGAGCTAACCTCACTCTGCTCAACAAATCTGCTCTATCAACTGCCTCCAAACCCAAAGGTTCTTGTGAGATAGCACACAAACTCAATGCACTAATCTCACCTACCAACACCTCCATATCCTGCTCCTGAGCCGAAGCCACCCGCTTCCGACTCAAGGCATCTGCAACCAGATTAGCTTTACCAGGATGGTAAGCTATGTCCAAATCATAATCCGCTACTAACTCCATCCAACGCCTCTGCCTCAAATTCAGCTCAGGCTGAGTAAAAATGTACTTCAGACTCTTGTGATCTGTAAATACCTGTACCTTCCCACCATACAGATAGGATCTCCAAATCTTAAGAGCAAAGATCACTGCTGCCATCTCCAAATCATGAGTAGGATAATTAGCTTCATGCTTCCGCAACTGCCGCGAAGCATAAGCTATAACCTTCCCCTGCTGCATAAGTACACAACCCAACCCCACTCTAGAAGCATCTGTATACACAACATAAGGCTCGTCCTGCTCAGGCAGTGCTAACACCGGCGTGGTAGTCAACATCTGCTTGAGACTTGCAAAACTTGCCTCACACTCTGGTGACCACACAAACGGGACATCCTTCCCTGTAAGCTTAGTCATCGGCTGAGCCATACTCGCAAAACCCCGAACAAACCTCCTGTAGTAACCTGCTAACCCCAGGAAACTCCGAATCTCAGTGGCACTCTGCGGCCTCGGCCACTCCCTGATGGACTGAATCTTCTCTGGATCCACTGAAACTCCCTCAGCTGAAACAATATGACCCAAGAACCCCATCTCACGCTGCCAGAAACTGCACTTACTCAGCTTAGCAAACAACTTCTGCTCCTGCAGCTTCTCCAGAACTGCCCTCAAATTCACTGCTTAATCCTTAGGACTCTTCGAAAATACCAGGATATCGTCGATGAAAATGATGACAGACACGTCTAGGAACTCCTGAAACACACTGTTCATCAATCTCATAAACGTTTTTGGTACGTTAGTTAACCCAAAAACGCATCTCCACGAACTCATAATGCCCATACCTCATCCTGAAAGCCGTCTTTCTCACATCTGCCTCATCTATCGGTATCTGATGATAACCCGACGCCAGATCTACCTTAGAGAACCAAGTAGCACCCCTCAACTGATCCAACAACTCATCGATCCTAGGAAGAGGGTACTTGTTCTTCACAGTGACCCGGTTCAAACCCCGATAATCAGTGCACAACCGGAAACTCCCATCCTTCTTCTTGACAAATAACACTGGCACTCCCCACAATGATACACTAGGACGGTTGAATCCCTTACTCAACAAATCCTCTAGCTGCTTCTTCAGCTCTGCCAAACAAACACTCAAGTATGCCGACATCAACTCGAAGCCACCTGAATGTCAACCCTCTTGTTCGTCCAAGAACCTCTAGTAACTTGTCTCTTAGGGAAAACTTCCACAAGATAGATTAATCCAAAATTAGCTTTCCGCTTAGCTATTCTCCACAGCAAATCATCAATACGAGCGTAATAAAACAAACAAGTACCATACGTTCGCATATTCCGATTCACTGTATCAAATGCTTTGCAGACCGCCAACTTAACCTACTTGACTTGTTTTCCCCCAGCAAGCTTACCAAAACCTTAAATCTAGTAACCTTGTCCATTTCCAATGAACTTCATCCACCATCGTCGCAACGATTAGTTTATCCTGCCATGAAGGCTTCTCGTGAATCTTATGAACCTGGCAAACATGCCTTTCCCTGCTCATACCTGCTGCAACTCCCCTTTCCGGGACTCCGGCACCACCGGCCACACAATCCCGGCACATCAGCCACACATTCTTGACCGCACCGGTCATAAAACCCTGGCCCACCGGCCAACATAATCCTAAAATCCAAGATTAAACCACCATCACTCTCGAGG
>NC_025693.1:2418334-2420444 GCF_000633955.1 Camelina sativa
CAAACAAGAGAGATCTCATGCTTAGATCAACCATGGTCAAGCACTCACCTCTTTCCAGGAAGATTCTGAACAGTAGGAACGAAATCCTCACTCCTAGCAAGCTTCTAACTCTTTCCCAGCTCCAAAACTCTCAAGAACAGCAAGTAATCTCCCAAACTTTTCCCAAAAGCTTAAGAACACTCTCTCCTTTCTTTTTCTCTCAAAAGCGGCGAGTACAGACAAATAACACGACCTTGGGTCGTTTTTCCCCTTTTACACACGATTTAGGGATTTTAATTGAACCAAACCGAACCAATCGGCAATTAAAACGAACCCGACCAAACCGGAACACATGGTGTCGATCGATGCCCCCAAGGGTGTCGATCGACACCCACACCAAAATTACAAAATTGGTTCGCGGATGTTACACTTTCTTCCCATGAGTTCCCCTTACCTTAAGAGTTCGATAGTCTTGTACCCCTGACACAACACTGATAGAAACTCTAGGTGTATCCTTCTCTTCTTCCTCTACGTTAATGATCTCCGAGTTATCCCACTCCCCGTTATCTTCCTCCACTTCAATCATATACACTTGAGACTTTTTGTGCTTCAGGTAGTGATCAGGTGTATACTTTTCATCACAAATATAGCATAAACCTTTAGCTCGCCTCTCACTCATTTCCTCTTGAGACAAGAATTTCCTGTTTTTAGGAGCTTGGAAACTAGTCATTTCTGAGTTAACCTGACTCGTTTGCTTAGCTGGCACATGAGCCTTCACTGCAGAGTTTCCAGTATACGTTTTTGCAGGTGACCATCCATTGTTCTTCTGATGAGGGTGAGCCTTTTCGTACAGCCTTCCCAATACCAAACATTGACGCACAGATTGAGGTTGAAACATACGAATATGCATTTGAGTATCCATCCTGAGTCCTGCTAGATAAGCTCTCATCAAGTATTCTTCTGACATCATCAACCTATTCCGAATCAACTCAAACCTCTGATGATAATAAACGATCCCATTAGTCTCTTGTAATTGTTTAAGCTCCGCGATCGGATCATCTAGCACATCCTCAAAACGTTCCTGCAACAACAACATATAGGATGTCTAATCTCTCAACACATTTCTTCCCAATGGCGTTTGGACTAAGGATTGGTGCCAAGCTGCTGCATGACCATCGAAATGCATCGCAGCCATTTTCACCTTAAAGTCTCCTGGTGTAAAATCAAGAGAAAAGAAATCCTCAACCTTAAAAAACCACTCCGAGATACGTTCACCATTGAACCTAGGGAAATCGACCTTTCCAACTCGAGTTAGACCCGAGTAATGATCTTGATAACCTCCTCCATCTCCTCTGTTTTGATAACCTACATCGTCCCCTCTGTTTTGATATCCCCCATGGTCTCCTCTGTTTTTATAACCAGCTCTATCACCTCTGTTTTGGTAACCAGATGCTTCACTTCTTCCACGATCAGAACTCTCCATCAAATGATCCGGTGTCGCCGATACTACCGGTGAGTCGCCTCCACAAATTTGTTTTCCCATGCCTTCTCGTTGAGAACAGGCTGCGATCCAGTCTTCATATTCGCCATTTCAAACATATCGGCAATGTTTGCATCAATTTTTTTATTTTGTTCAACAAGCGCAACCTCTAAAGCAGAAGTGCGATCTAGTACCTGTGCAATCTGAGATCCCAGAGCATTCAACGTTGTTTCTGCTACCGGAACCACTGATCCACTCGTTCCCACCATTTCTTCAGCTCGAGTAAGCTGAGATCTCGTCTCCACCGCCATAGTTTCCAAGGATTCGTCTAGCTCTGATACCAATGATAACGAAAGTTAATATGTAAAACAAACTCAATTCAGAAATGATAAAACAATACAACGTTCATAGGAAACGCAGCAACGTCATCTCACCAGCAAGAATCTCAAGGAGAGAAACCGGCTAAGCGATGAGGCACAAGATCTCAAAAGTTTACAAGTTCAGATATTATTTTCGATAAGATGAAAGAGAGCTAACACATGCTCTATATACTACTACTACCATTAACAGTTTATTAAACCGCCGTGACGTTGACGTCTCTGCAACAACCGACACTTCCAACTTCACAGCTCATCGTACAGCTCACTATTC
>NC_025693.1:2422671-2442820 GCF_000633955.1 Camelina sativa
AATGATAACGAAAGTTAATATGTAAAACAAACTCAATTCAGAAATGATAAAACGATACAACGTTCATAGGAAACGCAGCAACGTCATCTCACCAGCAAGAATCTCAAGGAGAGAAACCGGCTAAGCGATGAGGCACAAGATCTCAAAAGTTTACAAGTTCAGATATTATTTTCGATAAGATGAAAGAGAGCTAACACATGCTCTATATACTACTACTACCATTAACAGTTTATTAAACCGCCGTGACGTTGACGTCTCTGCAACAACCGACACTTCCAACTTCACAGCTCATCGTACAGCTCACTATTCACACGTGTTCTTTATTCCTCTTATCCTCTTTCCACGTGCTAATTGCCAGCTTCCTCATACTATATCAGGTAAATGGACAAGACTCTTTTTATCTCCAGCGTCTCTTTCTTTCTTACCCGAATTTTCTAAAAGAGAGGTTTTGCATGTCTTTAGGTATGTTATTGTTGATACCAAGGGATGCCCTGCTCCTGGTTATGATAATGACTTGTCTCTGTTTCTGTGCGTACCTAATCCTGAATCATTGAGACTTGGATGGAAAAGGAGAGTTAGATTTTTCTTCCTTCTTTTGAATCATTCCGGCAAAGAGCTCGGCATAACAAAGTGTAATGAACTTTTTTTTTTTTTTAAATAACTTTTATATTTATCTGATCCCATTGATTGATGAACCAGAAAAAGTCACAAGTTTGATATATATTTTGGACAGACGACGGGAGATCCTGTTTGTTCTGCGCTGAGGTCACAGAATGGGGTCACGAGAGTCTGTTGCCTCTTACCGAGCTTCAAGACCTCGAGAACAACATACTAACCATTCAAGTCTTCGTTGAAGTAGACGAAGTTGTTCATCAAGGTCAGTCAACTGAGAATGATCTATCAGAATTCCAAGGTGTCCGGGTCCTTGCTTCTCAAGTAAGTTTTGGAGCCTCCTACTAGATAGCTCTTCTTTCTGAATCTGGTGAAACCTAATCTAATCTTTTGTCAGAGTCAATCAGCAATCCGGCTTATGCAGCAGCACCCAGGCTTTAATGTAGATTTCGCTCCAAAGTACTCGGAGCTGAGGGCAGTATACTACACTCTCTTGTTCTCCCTCATCGAGACACTGAGCAAGTCTCCACAGAGCTTGTCTCTGGCTGAACTAACCAATGCTCAATCCCAATTGACCGAGCTGACGAAGGCAGGCTTCAAGCTCGACTTCTTGGAGTCAAAGCTCCAGGACCTTTCCTTGGAGAGGAGGAAAGCAGTTGTCCAACTCGAGGAACGGGTCAAGAATGTGGAACTGACTTTGGAAAAGATCAAATACGCGGCTGCTGCTAGAGTTTCTTCGTTTGGGTTCATAGACTTCCTCGTAAAGAGATTCTTTCTCTCTTGCTTCTCAATCTGAAAGTGTGTAAGCTTAGACATGATCATCACATGTCATTACTAAAGCGCATTGTCTGTTGTCACTTGATTTCCTTAGCCGAAGATCTTAGGTACTTGCTCTTTTTATATTACAAAAGGCATTGTGTGTTTGACTTTGATTGCAAACAAATACTCAATTCTCTACGCTCTTTTTGTCACCACCATCAGAGTGGAGCATCCAATTTCAAATCCGATTTCTACATCTGCAGCATTTGTAACATTTATCAGAGTATCTAGACTAGTGTATGTGTGTTAAAGCTTTGGACACTAGACCAAAGTCTGTAAAACCAACAAACCTACCACCCCATAGTACTGTAGCTTCTCGGTTCCTGTGAGTGCATCATCCTCATCTAGCCATCAGACCTTTATAATTAAGACACAACTACACCATTTGGTTTTGCCTTGCAGTACTATTATTGGTCGTCTATGAATGAAGGTGGAGAAACGACAGGAGTTTCAAGCTTCCACCGGATCTTGGTCGGACCAAAGACCACAGACACAGAGTTTCATCTTTCGGATTTCGCACCAAAGTCTTTCTAACTTCCAATTAGAGACACTACTATTATATGGGTTTTTTTTTTGTCAACTACTATATGGGTTTTGAAATAATAAAGAGAGAGAATATAGACCGTGTACTCCAAATGGGCTTCATAACAAGCCCAATTACCCATATCGCATTTTAAAACTAAAAGGCCCAAATTTTAATAGCATTTTTACCTCTCTCTCTCTCTCGCTCTCTCCTCCGGGTTGTCAGCGATTTTGTTTAGTGGCACCCGGCCAGAGTAGTTAAACCCTAGTCCAGACTCTCAAGGGTCTCACCGATTACTTCTTCTTCGTCTTTAGAACATGAATTGTGCAAGTAAGCCACTCTTTCTTCTCTGTTCGTCGATTTAGGGTTTTACTTGCTTGGTCTCTGTTGGTAACACTGTGGGTCTTTTTATTCGGTACAGTTTCCGGCGAAGTTCCGGAGGAGCCTTTGGTTTCGCATATATCGGTATGTGAGCTCTTTGCTTTTCTCTGTTCGTTCGACTCCTATTTAGGGTTTTACATTTATATATATATATATATATATATATATATATATATATATATATATAGGCCGGGCCCGTAGCTGAAGCATAACAAGCAAGGGCTTTAAGCAGCATAATTTATAAAAAATTTTAGGGGCATCAATTTGTAATTGCCATGTAGTATAGTGGTTAGGTGATGAGTTTTTCGTGTACAAGGTAAAGGGTTCGAAACCCTTTGACATCCCCTTTTCAGACAATTTTTTTTATAACTTTTCTGTAGAAAATATAAAAACGAATTTTCCAAAATTGTTACAGGAATGAAAAGAAAGTAAATATTTATCAAACAATTAAACTTTTAAAAAAACCTAATTGAATATTACTTCGTCTTCATTGCCGATCACCAACAGAAGTTCCAAAACTTTATCAAAAATTTCTGTTTCTTCTCCACCTTAAGCTCTAAGATTCTAACACCAGCTTTCTTCTATCTCTTATTTTTACTGATTTCTCTTTTTGACTCATGTATGTCTTCTTCTCTTTCTCTTTTCTTTCTAATCAAGTTTGTCAATCTATGTTGTTTTGTGTTTATGTCTTGTTTTCTGTTTCTACTTTTGTTTTCTCATTCTAAAAAGTAATTATTATGTCTATGTGTAGTTCAATGCCGCCAGGAGGTAGAAGTCAACCAAGTGGATGTGATAATAGGAAGAAAAAAGACAAACGGGATGAAGTGATGAAATCTCAAATTGGCAATATGTTAAGGTACGTTACAAGAACTCCAATTCCTAGAACTGATGAGACTGCTAGACCTGAGGCTGAGATAGGTAAAGAAGATGAAGGGCTTAATAATATGGAAGAGAATGCAGATGAGAAGAGTATGAATGAGAACAAGGATAAAACAGAGCTTAATATTGTAGTTGAGGATGATGAAGATCATATGAATGAGAACAGGGATAAAACGTTTCAGAGTGAAAACCAGAAAGAAGATGATAGAGTTGATGAGATTAGAGTGTTTTATGAGAATGTGGATATGACTGATCCTGCAAATTGGGAGAATATTGATCAAAAAATGAGAGATTATTTGGTTGAGAAAGGACCACCTCCAAAACCAAGAGCTGATTACCGTTTTCCCAGAAATAACGTTGATAGATGTTTCACTTATTCATCTTATATAAGAAGAATGACTAATGGAGAGAAACAAGTTAGAAGATGGTTAGTTTACTCAAAAGTTCAAGATAAGGTCTTTTGCTTTTGCTGTAAATTATTTGATCAAGAAACAAATCCTACTCTATTAGCAAGTGATGGGTTTAATGATTGGAGAAATGCTTCGCAAAGACTGAAACGACATGAAACAACTCATCGTCATATTATTTGCATGACTCGTTGGATGGAGCTAGAAGAGAGATTTCAAAAGAATAAAACTATTGACAATCATATGCAAGAGGCAATTAAGAAGGAGAAAAAACATTGGAGAGATGTATTGTTGAGAATAATTGCATTGGTAAAGACTCTAGCTGAAAGAAATCTAGCATTTCGTGGAACTAATGATAAGATTGATGATCCAAACAGTGGGAATTTTTGGCATTTATTAGGATGATTGGAGGTTTTGATTCAGTAATGAAGGAACACATACGACGTGCTAAGAAAGGTGAAATTCAGAGCCATTTTCTCAGTCATCAGATTCAAAATGAGTTGATAGAATTAATTGCTAATGAGATCAAGCTCATGATCTTAAAGAAGATTCAGAATGCAAAGTACTTTTCTATCATTCTTGATTCCACTCCGGATGTTAGTCGTAAAGAACAAATGACCTTTTTAATTCGATGTGTGGATGTTTCAACGAGTTCACCTAAGATTGAGGAGTTCTTCTTGACGTTTTTGGAAATCAAAGATAAGAGGGGTGAGGGACTTTTTAAGACTCTTCAAGATGCATTGATTGATCTGAAGTTGGATATCAATGATGTAAGAGGACAAGGATATGACAATGGACAAAATATGAAGGGAAAACATAGAGGAGTTCAGAAAAGGTTGCTTGATATAAATCCAAGGGCATTTTACACTCCATGTGGATGCCATAGTCTTAATCTTGCACTTTGTGATATGGCTAAATCATCTAAGAAAGCTGTTTATTTTTTTGGCATTGTTCAGCGAATATATTGTCTATTTGCAGCTTCAACCAACAATTGGGAAGTGTTCAGAGAAATAGTGAATGGTATTACACTTAAATCGCTGTCTCAGACGCGTTGGGAAAGTCGGATTGACAGTCTTAAACCAATAAGATTTCAAGCTTCAAAGATAAGAGATGCACTATTTTATTTGGCAGAACATAGTGATAATCTAGGACACCGAAGTGAGGCTGCGTCTCTTGGAGAGAGTGAAAAACATGGAATTGGAGGGTTTGAATTTTTATTTGGAATGGTAATTTGGTATGATTTGCTTTTTGCTGTGAATATAGTAAGCAAATCCTTACAGTTAGAGGATATGGATCTTGTGGCTGCTATTTTTCAGTTAGGGGGGCTTATTGCTTTTTTGAAAGACTATAGGGAAACAGGTTTCGAGAAAGCTAAAGTTGAAGCTACACAAATTGCCATTGAGATGGAGATTGAGCCTGTCTTCCCTACAAAAGCAAAGCGTTTGGTGAAAAAAAAAAGGAAATTTGGTGAGGATGTTGAGAACGTTGATGAAAGTAAGACTGCAGAGGAGAGTTTTAGAATTGATTACTTCATCAACATAATGGATCAAGCTATTACGTCTCTTGAGGTAAGATTTGAGCAATTGCAATGTTATGAAAAAATCTTTGGATTTTTGTTTGGTGTACAGAGACTAAAGTTAGCAAAAGATGATGAGTTAAAGAAATCATGTATGATGCTGGAAGCTTCCTTGAAGCATGATATGCATTCAGATATAGATGGAGAAGATCTGTTTATGGAGCTGAAACTTTTAAGGGATGTGTTGCCAAAAGAGATTACAAAACCGGTTGAAGTGTTGGAATTTTTGAAAAGAATGGATGGTTGTTATCCGAACACATGGATTGCCTATCGTATATTACTCACCATTCCGGTTTCGGTTGCTTCCGCGCAAAGAAGTTTTTCAAAATTAAAGCTCATAAAAAATTATCTACGCTCGACTATGTCACAGGATCGATTGAACGGTTTGACGTTGATATCCATAGAGCAAGAACATGTTGAGAATCTCAATTACCAAAAATTGATGAATGAATTTGCAGGAATAAAGGCAAGGAGAATTATCTTTCGCGATAAACAAAACTAATGTCTTTTTGTCATTTTTTGCTTATTAACATTTTTTTGGTAGAACTCTTATAAACTAGTTAAGTTTTAATTTATTTTGTGATGCGAAAAAAAAAATTTTGGGGCATAAATTTTTTATTTGCTTTAAGCATCAAATTTCTCCGGGCCGGCACTGTATATATATAAGGATATATGTACCATACTAGGGTATCTGTACTTTTGGACTTTAATTGGATTCGCGTCTGGTTCTTCTGTATGAATAATAACTCCTCATTGGTTCTCTAGATCCCTAAAACATTGGCGTCGGTTGATGCTCTAGAGAAGTTTACCTAACTCTCAACTCTCAACCAAAGAAGGTCTGTCTTCTGCCGTAGTCTTTCATTCTTATATCCTTTGTAGGTGTGTGCTTGACATGCATTGTTCCTTTTGCAGGTTAGGTTGTTGGTGGTGCTGATCTTGTGGTGACTGCTCCATCGGACAAGTTAAGTCACGATTATGCGTGCAATACAAACTCCTATGTACACCATCTATGTAGGAGTTTTGAATATCCTTTTAGTATTGCATGATATGTAGGAGTTTTGAATATCCTTTTAGTATTGCATGATTTTATTGCATAGTACTAGCTATTAGGAGATTTCTGTGTAAACGTCAGAATGAATATTTAGTCAGTGCGTCTTGTGAGAGTTAGGTATCTTTTGAGAAGAAACGCCGTTGATGAGCTTTTTAGCTTTTAAACGCCGTTGGAGTCATGGATATGCTAAGATTTGTTAGTAGTAATATTTTGTTTGATTGATAACATATGAATTTCGAGAGTAATTGAGTGGGAATATCTTTCTTTGTTTCGGCACTCTTTGTAGAAGCTTACTAAAGCCTGAAGCACTCTCCGGGACCATTTTGAATATCGTAAAACCGAGACCATTACACACTGCTAGCGTCATTGCTGGAATGTTCCAGACTGTAAGTTCTTATCTTGTATTGAATATGCAAATGAAATTTTATTTTTTAAGTTATTACGTACGTGTCAAAATTATTTGATCAAATTAAATTCTAGAATCTTGTTTTACCAATTTTTTTCATGTTTATTCATTCGTTAAATTGATATAGTTTTCATTCTACCTAGCCTCGTCTCAAAAAAAAACGAGATAAAAATGAAACGGTGTTATTTTAAAATATTTTTCCTCACTAAAAAGATTATAAATCGTAACTGATAATTTTTCCACAAAGTCTTCCTAGGATTATGTCACTAAAGTCCATATGTTTTCATATTTATTAAACTAATCAATGTGCCTATGCATCCTTTAGAATATTAATTGTGAGCGATATGGTTCTACTTATATGGTTATGTTTAAGTGTAGTGTTTTTTTAACGGAGTAATGTGGCAATAATGTTCGTTAGCTGACGAAAGCCAAAAAACAAGAATTATAGAAAAAGGGTTTCGGAGATTGCTTAAGAAGCAGTTTGTTTACGAACTAATTTAGATCTTGATATGGTTTAGCGTACATTCACTCATATATTTGACAGATACAACTTTACGACAAAGATTATAAAGAAACGAAAAGGTCGGAAATTTCAACAAAATAATTATAATATCATTTCAATCTTATTATAAAATAGAGTTGCAAGGGTGCACATAAAAAAATAGAGTTGCAATATCATTAAATCTATTATAGAGAGAGAAAAAACATAAACGACGAAATAGAAATAACTAATATTTCGTATGCTTTATTAGGCTATTGATATAAATAAAAAACCTTCAACATAAAATAATTCATTAAAAATAAATAAAAAATAGTTGATAAGAATTTAGACATGATGCGTTTGGTCCGTGGTAAGACAAGACCATAAAGTCCATAAGTGATAGAAGACGCATGAAATTACTGAGATACTGGCGACAATGCCGCATGAAATTAGTAGTAAGATAGTTGGGGTCGAAAGACTCATTTTGTTTGTTTCTTCAACGCAACGAAAATTGTTTCTTCTAACTCTTTCTCTCGTATCTTCCTTCTCTTCTAAATAAGCTTCTTATGACACATTAGAGTCATATAATGCATAAATATATATAATTCCTATTTGCCTTATCTCCATAACTTGCTAATTAAAGTTTACATAATTGAAAAATTTAACTTAAGAAAATATATTAAAAAAAAAAACGAAAAAGAAGAATTTACATAACAATAAGATACTAATATACAATTCTTCTAATGTGATATATAGACACCGCCAATCATTTTAGGATATGTATAGATATTTTCCTCTTTTTGATAGATTTATATACATACCCTAATCCTGTTAAATATTGAATATGCAAATGAAATTTTACTTTTTAAATTATTATGTACGTGTCAAAATTATTTAATCAAATTAAATTCTAGAATCTTGTTTTACCAACTTTTTTTCATGTTTATTCATTCGTTAAATTGATATAGTTTTCATTCTACCTAGCCCCGTCTAAAAAAAAAACGAGATAAAAATGAAACGGTGTTATTTTAAAATATTTTTACTCACTAAAAAGATCATAAAACGTAACTGATAATTTTTCCACAAAGTCTTCCTAGGATTATGTCACTAAAGTCCATATGTTTTCATATTTATTAAACTAATCAATGTGCCATATGCATGCTTTAGAATATTAATTGTGAGCGATATGGTTCTACTTATATGGTTATGTTTAAGTGTATTGTTTTTTTAACGGAGTAATGTGGCAATAATGTTCGTTAGCTGACGAAAGCCAAAAAAAAGAATTATAGAAAAAGAGTTTTGGAGATTGCTTAAGAAGCAGTTTGTTTACGAACTAATTTAGATCTTGATATGGTTTAGCGTACATACACTCATATATTTGACAGATACAACTTTACGACAAAGATTATAAAGAAACGAAAAAGTCGGAGATTTCAACAAAATAATTATAATATTATTTCAATCTTATTATAAAATAGAGTTACAATATCATTAAATCTATTATAGAGAAAAAAAAACATAAACGACGAAATAGGAATAACTATCTCGATATGCTCTATCAGGCTATTGATATAAATAAAAAACCGTCATCATAAAAATAATTTATTAAAAATAAATAAAAAATAGTTGATAAGAATTTAAACATGATGCACAACTTGCGTTCGGTCCCTGGTGCAAGAATACCCGCGACAATGCCGCATGAAATTATTAAGATAGTTGGGGTCGAAAGACTCATCTTGTTTGTTTCTTCAACACAAGGAAAATTGTTTTTGCTAACTCTTTCTCTCGTATCTTCCTTCTCTTCTAAGTAAGCTTCTTATGACACATTAGAGTCATATAATGCATAAATATATATATATATATATATATATATATATAATTCCTATTTGCCTTATCTCCATAACTTGCTAATCCAAGTTAACATAATCGAAAAATTCAACTTAAGTAAAATTTTTTAATAAAAAAACGAAAAAGAAAAATTTAAATAACAATATGATACTAATATACAATTCTTCTAATGTGATATATAGACACCGCCAATCATTTTAGGATATGTATAGATGTTTTCCTCTTTTTGATAGATTTATATATACATGCCCTAATCCTGTTAAATATTGAATATGCGAAATGAAATTTTACTTTTTTAGTTGTGAATCGTTACAAAACGTAATTCCACTTAACCTAGCTATTACGTACGTGTCAAAATTATTTGATCAAATTCTATAATCTTGTTTTACCAACTTTTTTTCATGTTTATTCATTCGTTAACTTGATATAGTTTTCATTTTACCAACAAAAAAGATTGAAAAGGAAGAATTCGAGATAAAAATGAAACGGTGTTATTTTAAAATATTCTTCCTCACTAAAGAGATTATAAAACGTAACTGATAATTTTTCCACAAAGTCTTCCTAGGATTATATCACTAAAGTCCATATGTTTTCATATTTATTAAACTAATCAATGTGCCATATACATGCTTTAGAATATTAATTGTATCCCTCGTTGGCTAATTCCAATGTTGAAAGGGAGAAATTAATCTTATGTTGGTTCACAAGTAAATTAATCATATGTCGGAAACACAGAATAAAAACATGGGTAGCTGAATTTGAGTTCGAACTACAATATGGAACCAAGTTATATAATAGTATAAACTTAATCACTGAACTAAAAATCTGTGAATCTATCTATATGTATACATTCTAAACTCTACACACACAAACACAACAAAATAGATACTTTCTCAACATATATGTTATATACACGCAGCCACGAATATACACGTATATTTGTGTTGGTTTGTTCGCTCATGTGTTCTGCAAAATTGTCATGCCAGAATATGCAGATGATATAATAGGATAAGAGCAATAAAGAACTTTGCAAGAAAGTTAAAGCAAATGAGAATTAAAAAATGTTCTTAAAAAAATAGAAGGTACCTAATTCCCTCAGCACATTAACCAGTCATTGTGGAATTCCCTTTGTATTATTAGTCTAAAATTCCATTACTCATTTCCTTTTAATATAAACCTTTTTTCTTTGAGTAAAAATTAATAAATTACCTTCCAAAATTAGAATACAAAAGAATTTAACTTTTTCTATTTTGACAGCAAAAAAATTAGAAATAATCACATATATAAAATATAGAAAACATGAATTGGAAAAATTTTAAATTGTTGATTGGTTGGTCGCATTTGTTCAAACCAATTAAAATCTTCATGTGCAAGACTCCAACCCTTAACTTTTCTGAAGATTCTTCTTTAGAATCCAACTTTAGTTACCTCTTTTTCTTTTCTTTTCTTTATAATTTTATTTTGGGGAATGTATTACAATTTTTTTTGGCTTTAAAAATTTGGTAGAAAAGTAAAGAGTGATTTCTTTTTTAGCATCCCATGCAAAGCACGCACAAAAGAGATTCTCCGGTGACACGTTTCGACTTACTTGCTTCTTCATAACTTTGATTTCTGTCTGAATATCCCCTTTGTCTGTATTAAATACGGACTCCCGAATATTACTCCACTCTATCTTTCTCCTTTTTCTTATTCTTCTTCTCTTTTTACATGTTATTTTTTCCTTTCAACATATAATTATATATTTTCTACAGCCAAGTGTTTAAACACGAGAAAAAAAAAGCTGACAAAACAATTAGATGTAAAACCATATTTTCCCAAACAATATATTTAAAAGTTTTGATTTAGATCAGTTTGACTCACTTTGATATATACTGGATTGATCATCATATCGTCTCAAGTAAATAAATAATGATTTAGAAACTAGGTTATACATTTTTAAAACAAGCGACTTAATAATAGAGAAATACAAGAATATGAAAACCCTTTCACAAAAAAAAAAAAAGAAATACAAGAATATACCTAAGTCACTAAAACTTATGTCAATAACTATACATTTTTCAAATGACCTTTTTTTTTTCCTTTGTCGGTTCGCAAAAGAATTCAATTTTCCACTTTTATGGCGTCCAAAAGAGGATAAAGATACGAGTAGTCCAAGTTACGTTCCGTTCATCGTTTATATATAAAAATTATTTTCATTTTTGAGAATCACAATTTTTTTTTGATTATTGATGTGGACCATGTGGTCTAATTTGTTTGGTCTGGTCTGGTCATACACTTACTAACGATCAATTTATACCAAAATCCAGTGACGGAGCTAGGAATTCAGTTTACCAGGGTCAAATTTTTTTTTAAAAGGTCAATTGTGTTATTAAAATTTTTTATGGGGGTCATTTGTGCTATTTTATCAGGGTCAAATTGATTTTTTTCCTAATATTTCACCTAATTTTATAAATTCACCAGGGTGAATTGACCCTTATGACTCTGAGCTGCCTCCGCCACTGCCAAAATCCTTGACATAATTTCTCCAATATAAGACCATACTGGACCTAATAGTATGTTTTAATCATTATAATTTTCTGTTCTGGCTTTAACTGAACTGACCTGGTTCAGTCTACAAAGTTTGTTTGTATATATATCCACTCTAATTTCGAATAATTGCTTAAAGGCAGGGATGATATCATGATAACAAGTATGTTAAATTAATTGTTAGTTCATGGGTTTGTAGAAAGTAACTAAAAGTTTCGAATTTTTGGGCAATTAACAGAGCATAAAGTACAATGTTAGTTATATTTAAGAAAATAGTAGCAAATAGATTAATACCACAATACTTGGAATTGAAAGAATTATAAAAAAAAATATGAAGTATTTGAATTGAATATCCAAAATTTTAGGATATGCATGTCGGAGGGTCTGTCCCAAGATTTTATGTTTGGCATTAGATGCCAATTGGTTACTTGAAACATATTTTTTTAAAAAAATGTGCGCAAGCTAGTAACAAAAACATCATATTTACGGTTTAGTGATCAAACGACCAAAGCCATCATATTTCCTCCAATTAGCTGCCAAGTAAGTTATTCTCACGTTTAAGCATTGCAACTTCTAAGAGGTCGAGATTCACAATTTAAATAATTTACAACTTCTAAATGCTCTTTTATTTTGCCTTAATTATAAAATTGATTGTTTGTCAATCACAACATATATCACAAAACCTGAGCTCCTATCATCAAAATCATATTGATTTAGCCCAAAATTGTATTAGTGTGTAAGTATATAATTTGTTTTTAATGTACAATATCTTTTTTTTTTTTTGGTCAAACTATGTTTTCATTTCATTAAGATAGAAACCAAATACATAGAGTTAAGGATTCAGAGAATCCAAAGAGTAAAATACTACAGCAACAAAGGGCATTCCCCAATGCCTTACAAAGATAAAGAAAAGGATAGATAGGATTAGTCAATAATGGTTCCTTGAGAGCTTTGAGCCAAAGACTAGCTAGCCTTTTGGTACATATGAGGTCAGGGATCATCGACAATTCTTCCATGAACAGGTCAATGGAGGAACAAATAGCCACTGTCGCAGGACAAAGTGATGTTGAGGAAGGGGTCAGAGCCGTGGATCTCACCGGTATGAGAAAATCTACAGAAAGTAGGGCTTTGACAATGGTTCGAGCAAAGTTGGTTATGCTCTGGTGCTTGAAGTCTTTTGTTAGTGTTGTCGTAGAGTGAGATAAAGGCTCAGACAAACCATAGCCATACTCAAAACTCTGACAACTTGGAATTGAGATCCATATACCATTACACGACAAGCTAAGGGGTTCATAAGACAAAGCCGTAAGGGATATTCCTACCAGGATTCTCGAATGGTTAAAGCCAAGCCATAGTAACGATGATGCATTACGTTTCAGATGGAGTCTTCTACCATAGAGATCGTAATCTTGATCACACCAGCGGCTAAGGTTCGGCCATTGACATAAAGAAACTGACCTGGGTTTTACGGGATAGAAAATTGAAGTACACCTTATGGGCTTGGGCAGTTGAAGCCTTAATGGGCCAAAAACAACTTTAGGATCCATTAAGAGGAACCCTAAGCGTGTGATGGCTATGCACGGATTGCGACCATGGCGGCTGCCCGGAGGAAGTGGGATGGTTGGCCTTGAACTCGGTATCATCGGAAAAAAGTGATGCAATGATAGCGCGGGATGAGTTTGTTCCGTTATAAAGGCAGTGAGGCAAGAAGGCTTACTCTGTCCAGATTTAATACAAGTTGCCCCCAGAATAGAATCGCCGTGCACCGTCGACGTCTCCCCTGTGCATGGCGCATCTGCCGGTCCAAGAGGGAAAGCTCCTGCCAGCAACGAAGCCCAGGGTGAGGGATCTTCAGGGGTGAAGTGAAAGTCGGATCGAGAAAATTTCAGATCCAAAACTGGATCCAATTTTTGTAACCCGAGGACTTTCAGATGCTTCTTATTTGGTGAGGCGGCCAAAAGCTGAGGGAGGAAGATTACCGGAAACCGCTTCCCTTCGTTGATGGTTGATGGTACGCCGCAAGAGGTTATAGGGTTCAAAAGATTTTGGGAATTTTGAAAAAGATAAAAATAAGAGGGGAAAAGAGCTAAAAAGAGGGAAAGCACTAGCAAGAACTCGAAACAACAGAGCAAACAGGTGGTTTTATCCCGACGCTGGCGAGCAGGAGCTCCACCGACGCCGGAACAGTTTAGACTGGAGGTCGCCTCGATAACTTCGCCTGGGAGAGAAAAAATTGTGGTTCTATCTATAAAGGAATAGGAACATCTAATTTTTAATGTACAATATCTATAAAGTAATTTGTGTTACATAACTTACATATATATGTGTATCAAAATTTAAGCGAGTGAAGCATAAGAGAAAATTAATTTTGACAGGTGATCTACAATTAGTTTATTGGTCTTCATCGAAACCTGGGTACAAAAAGAAAATTTGAAAGACATTTTGAATTGCAAAAATTGTCTTTGAAAAAAGTATAAAAAATTTCCAAGTAAGAATCTTCTACCTTCCTGGCCACTTCACTAAAGCCCGGTGGGAAGATTCTGCGACTCTCAAACCTCTTTCAATATAATTGATTTAAGTGAATATCTGTCCTAATTTATGGTAATAATTAAAATCAGATATTCCCTTTCTTTCTCTCTTTTGCATCCACTAAATTTTAGAATAATTATTCAACTTTTTGAAATTCAATATAGAAAAATTTCTTGATCAATCGTTATCTCTCTCTCGACGTCGTGCGACTATACATATAAAAAATCTTAAGCCTAGCTAGTATATGCTTCTTTGAATTATATTGAATCTCAATTCCTTTAGAAAATAATTATTATATAAATTTAAGAAGGTGGTGGAAGAATATTTTGTTTTTTTGGCAACGACTCTAAATTACCCTAAATGTACTAAAACGTTCACTATTGATTCCTTTCATATAATGCGGTGGTGATTCCATATATTTATATAACTTTGTCGAAATGTTAGCTTAGATCATCAACAGCTTAGATCATCGATTTATAGCAGAATTAGGAAACTGAGTTTATGAAACTTTTATGAAACTGAATTCACAAAAGTATAAGCTATATATGTGAAGTGGTGAACCAACAAAAGCGGAATCTAAGATTAAAAACAATCAATCGCTTTAATAGATATATATAATTTAAGACTTTGTTTTCATACCCATTTGTTCTTTATAACAAGTTTCCATATATTCCCTTTTGCTCGGCTGCTTTATATCCTCCTCTTTTTCTCCTTTAGCCTCTCTTTTCTCTTTCTTTCATATAGAAATCTTGTATTATGAAATAGATTAATTTGACAAAAGAAGTGACTAAAAACTAAGCAGAATATGAGGAAAAAAAATATCCTACCAAAAAAAATATATAATAAGAGAAGAAAAATAAAAACGAATCAAGCTATTGTATTTGATGATTTTATTGCATTAACCATGAGGAATAAATATTTCTTGTAAAAAAAGATTGAGACCATAGGTCGATAATTTTTTTGCGCTATGACAGCAAAAAAAAATTGTTTGTGCAGCAAAAATAATGAAAAAGTATTTGTTTACACATAATATATTTATGTCATACATATTACCATCATATTATTACTATTTCCACTCTCATCAGTTTAACTTCAATCTTTGTCCAAAATCCTAAGTTGAAAAAGCCAATAGATATTCTAAACAAGCATACATATATGATTAGGTATGTTGTTTAATTAAGCTTCATGAAACCATATATATGGTAACTTTTGATTAAAACTTTTTGAGAGTCGCACAATTTAGTAATTGACTCATTTGAGAAGAGGAACGATTTCTAACAGTGAGAAGCCTCTCTCTCTCTAGAACATATCCTGGCTCTCTGTCTCTCTCTCTCTCTATATATATATATTTATATACATGTGTGTCAGTGTATGTGTGTGTATGGTGACAGATCATTTTATTCCCTTCCTTTGAATTGAGCCCTCTAAAAAGGACAGGAACCTCCTCGTGATCCTCCTTGTGTCCACAACCTAACATTTTATTCCCCTTTTCCTCTATCTTCTTCTTCATTCTCTCTTCTTCTCCAAACCCTAGTTTTCACAATCCTTCAGAATCATTAAATATTTCTGAAGAAACATTTAGCATATACATATATACATATATCATCTGAAACTTTAAGCCACCACAAATTCTTCTTGATTCCTTGATCATTTTCTTATAACTTATATATATTCTTCTTATAAATATAGAGAGTATATAGGCTAAATATATATATGGCTTCCTCATCAGAACTAAGCTTGGATTGCAAGCCGCAAAGCTACTCTATGCTTTTGAAATCCTTTGGAGATAACTTTCAGAGCAATCAAACCACGCAAAAGCTCGAAGATCTTCTTTCTCGCCTCGACCAAGAACGTCTTAAGATCGATGCCTTCAAGCGTGAGCTCCCCCTTTGCATGCAACTGCTTAACAATGGTACATATACACACTTACAAATGTTTTGATCTACATTTATAGCTGTGTATAATATGAATGACAAAAAAATTCCTTTATCACAAAATACCTAACTAGAACCATGAGTTGTTATAACTTAAACNCATTTGAGAAGAGGAACGATTTCTAACAGTGAGAAGCCTCTCTCTCTCTAGAACATATCCTGGCTCTCTGTCTCTCTCTCTATATATATATATATATTTATATACATGTGTGTCAGTGTATGTGTGTGTATGGTGACAGATCATTTTATTCCCTTCCTTTGAATTGAGCCCTCTAAAAAGGACAGGAACCTCCTCGTGATCCTCCTTGTGTCCACAACCTAACATTTTATTCCCCTTTTCCTCTATCTTCTTCTTCATTCTCTCTTCTTCTCCAAACCCTAGTTTTCACAATCCTTCAGAATCATTAAATATTTCTGAAGAAACATTTAGCATATACATATATATATATATCATCTGAAACTTTAAGCCACCACAAATTCTTCTTGATTCCTTGATCATTTTCTTATAACTTATATATATTCTTCTTATAAATATAGAGAGTATATAGGCTAAATATATATATGGCTTCCTCATCAGAACTAAGCTTGGATTGCAAGCCGCAAAGCTACTCTATGCTTTTGAAATCCTTTGGAGATAACTTTCAGAGCAATCAAACCACGCAAAAGCTCGAAGATCTTCTTTCTCGCCTCGACCAAGAACGTCTTAAGATCGATGCCTTCAAGCGTGAGCTCCCCCTTTGCATGCAACTGCTTAACAATGGTACATATACACACTTACAAATGTTTAGATCTACATTTATAGCTGTGTATAATATGAATGACAAAAAAATTCCTTTATCACAAAATACCTAACTAGAACCATGAGTTGTTATAACTTAAACGTATAGAAGAGTTTTTGAATTTCTTTTTACTTTTTTTGAAAAGATCTTTATTCATTAGTTTAAGTATTTAATTCATAAAAATCAGAGCTTGCTTTTGATTTCTTTGAATCACAAAACTTTTGCTTCCCCCATCACTGAAATCAACAAATCTCATTAAAGTGATTTAAAGGTTAAGGTTCATGTTACATATCTCTTTCATATTTTAATTTACTTTATCATCTTTTAATTTTTCTTTTTCAGCTGTCGAAGTTTACAAACAACAACTAGAAGCATATCGAGCAAATAGTAATAACAATAACCAAAGTGTGCCCACAAGACCAGTTCTTGAAGAGTTCATACCCTTAAGGAACCAACCCGAAAAACCTAATATCAAAGGAAATAATTGGATGACGACCGCTCAGCTTTGGAGCGAATCCGAAACCAAACCAAAAAACATTGATTCAACTGCTGATCAATCTCTTCACAAAGACGAGATTGCTAGTAGTCCAAAACTTGGTCATTTCGACGCGAAACAAAGAAATGGAAACGGCGCTTTTCTTCCCTTCTCTAAGGAACATTCTTTGCCTGAATTAGCTCTATCTACGGAGGTCAAGAGGGTCTCTCCAACCAGCGAACATACTAATGGCCATGACGGTAATGATGAGAGCATGATCAACAATGATACTAACAATAATAATAATAATTCAAACACCAATGGAGTTTCTTCTACAACGAGTCAAAGTAATAGAAAGGCACGACGTTGCTGGTCGCCCGACTTGCACCGAAGATTTGTCCAAGCTCTTCAAATGCTTGGTGGGTCGCAAGGTACAAATACACTTATTCTAGTTAACTTAGTATTAATTTGATGTAGGTTTGCCATGGTTTCTCACAAAAATGTCAAGTAGTAAGAATGATTTTTTTTTATCCCACCATGATATTCAATTCGCCAAATACTGTACAAAACTATATTGTAAACTATATACATATCAAGATATATAATTAGAGGTTTATTCGAGTTTTAGGGTGAAAATGAATTAAAATGGTGGTATATGGATCAAATTACCCCGATTTAGGTTTTGCTAAGGTTCATCTCTCTTAGGCATAAATTTAAAATTTTCAGAGTATTTAAGTTCGTAGTTGGAGTTTTCTGTAGCTATTTGTCAGTTGATAAAAAAAAAACTAACTAAAGTGAAATTGAATATTCGATAGATCAACTTGAAAAAAAACATTACATACAAGAGATAAATGTATCGTTTAGTTTATACATCATTCAAATATATCGTTAGTTTTCAAACAAAGTTGAATTTTAATTCGATTTTCTTTTTTTAAGAATCAAAATACTCATATGTATGGTTTGATATCACACTGCAGTGGCTACACCAAAACAGATAAGGGAACTTATGAAAGTTGATGGTTTGACCAACGATGAAGTCAAAAGCCATCTCCAGGTAACCTAAATCTCAAGTCACTACAATATGCTTACAACTTTTTTTGTTTTAACTCATAGTTTTATTAACTAACTAGTTTTATTAACTAATGATGTATTTAACTTTAAACAAAACAGAAGTATCGGCTTCACACTAGAAGACCAAGCCCAAGCCCACAAACGTCGGGTGGACCAGGTCCTCATTTGGTCGTCTTAGGTGGCATATGGGTGCCACCGGAGTACACCACCGCACACGGTGGCACTCCGACTCTCTACCACCACCAAGTCCATCACCATCACACCAGCACGGCAGGGCCGCCTCCTCCACACTTTTGCTCATCCCAAGAATTCTACACAACTCCACCGCCTCCGCAGTCACTCCACCACCACCACTTTCAAACGTTCAACGGCTCATCCGGTGCCGCCTCCACCGACTCAACTCATCATCAGTTAACGGATAGTGCCGCAGATGAAGAGAAGTCGCCGGAGAGTGGTGGTGGAGAGAAAAAAGGGTTGGCTGCTCTTAGGGAAGAAGGTGAAGACCAAAGCAATGTTAATGGAAGTGAAATAACTCTAAAATTCTAAAAAACAAATTCGTGATCGTTAATTAATTAGAGGAATGAGGTCCTAGGGTTAGGGTTTGTGGGTGGCTACGTAACTTATTATATTGCTTGTATCTCTCTCTATATACTTCTCATCAGTAGAAAAAACGAATCGTAGGAGGCAGCGAGTGTTTTTTCTCGAATATTGTTAATTATTATAATTAATCTCTTGTTGAATAATATGTCATTTAGAAAATTCATTATGACCATAAGAAAAGAAGATGTATCCAATGGACTATTTTTGTCATTTATATACTACTAGATGAGGACCCGCCCGATGTGCGGGTACAAAATTTTATAAATTAAATTAAATTTAAGAAAAATAAAATTTGTTGTATGTTATTTATAAAATTTATTTTTGTTAAAATACACTTATTTATATCGATTTACTACTCTTTTATGTATGTTACTATTAAAAATGTTTTTTTATACACCTAAATATACTCTATGTTACAAATATATTCTTTATCACCACCTAGAAAATGTCTATATGAACATATTAAGCCAACTATTTACTTTCGCTTTTGCATAGTTTTTTATTACTAAAATTGTAGGCTCAAAAAATATTTTAAATAAAAAATATATTACATAATATACTAATCAATTATGTATCATCATAATAATGTATGACCACTATGGAGAGAACCTCGGCTCCACCCTCATCTCTTATCGAGAGAACTTGTGTCCAACCTCCTCCACTATAGAGAGAACCTTGGCTTTGCCTTCCTCCCTTAGGGAGATAACCTTACGTCCAACCTCCTCCACCCTCCTCCCCTGGGGAGATAACCTTGTGTCCAACCTTCTCCACCATAGAGAAAACCTCGGCTTTGTCCTCCTCCTGTGTGGAGATAACATGTTCAAGTCTTTTTGCTATCTCAAAATGGCTTGCTCCGAGCCTCTGACAAACAATGAAAGTAAAAATATTTTTCTAACATCACAAATCTTTTGATAATAACTAATGTTAAATTTCTCAATGTATTCGTGGAAGGGTCTTTGACACACCATGATGTAGCCTCTGTCTCTGTAATGCCTCAACCACCACCTTGCTTAGTGAGCCCATGTCCACTCTCAGTCCATGGGTCTACCTTCCTAAATGGGCCTTATATCATCTATTTCCGGCCTGTGGACCCACCCATATTCGATGGCCGGTTTGTTACGTCTGGGGGGCCTTAAAAACTTGTTTACCACCCTACAAATCAACAAATGATCTTTTTTGGGTCAACATATTATAATTTTGAATTTTATGAAATATATATATATATATATATATATATATATATATATATAAT
>NC_025693.1:2442871-2490744 GCF_000633955.1 Camelina sativa
TTATTTAAAAAAACTTTGCATTTTTTAATAAATTCTGTAATTTTTTATAATTATCTTTTACAGAATTAATATTTTTTAAAACAAAATATATTATTTTTGTTGTAATCAAATTTCTCCTATTAAATATTAACTTTTACACATGTTAAAATCTGAGATTGATAACTTGACACATGTCAAAATCTTGCATTTTTTAATAAATTCTGTAATTTTTTATAATTATCTTTTCACATTATTAATATTTTTTAAAACAAAATATTTTATTTTTGTTGTAATCGAATTTCTTCTATTAAATATTAACTTTTACACATATCAAAATCTGAGATTGATAACTTGACACATGTCAAAATCTTGTTAATGGCTAACTTTCAAAACCCAACTTTATATAATAAGATAACTTTACTTGGTGGATTATATATGTGTGGATAATGTGGAAAAATATTACGAACATGTGTAGCTGTTTTAATTAATCATATCAAAATTGATCAATTTATCGCCTGATCGACCATAAGAAAATTGTACAAATGGTAGTATACATTTGAGCAGCTAAAGGCTACGTACATGTGTAATGGTTTAACTGTTGTGAAACGGGGAGTAGTTCGAACTTAATTTTATTTTCTAAAAAGTATTGATATTTAGGGGGGTGTATTGAAACAATGATTTTGGAGGATTTGATGGGATTTAGTAAATTTGGAATTTCTGTAGATTTTAGGGAAGTTGATATGATTTATAGGAAAGTTCTTTCAAATCCCACCTAAAACCATGAGATTTGGATTTCTGTATTTTTAACTAAACAAATCCTCTCAAATCCTCCAGAATCCCTAAAACTTATTAAGATCCAAATCCACAAACTGTTTTGAATAACAGTGGATTTTAAAGTAGATTTTTAAATCATCAGTTCAATAACAGTGAATTTCAGGAGAGTTTTTAAAATCCATGATTGAATAACATAGGATTTGTAACTTTTACACAAATTACTTAAAATATCAAGTTGAATACACCCTTAATTGATTGGTTTTAGAGGTTATTGCATTAAACACAATCATATCATACTATGATACTAGGCAATACTTGTGCTTATCTCGAGTCGACCATATGTCTCAGTATAATTATATTTACGCCACAAATCTATATACTGTATTAATTTGATTGGTATGGTGCATCTTCATGTGCTAGATATAGAGTGGTCCTTGGAATTGTGTTCTAAAAAAGTAAGCGATATTCTTTTTCTTTTATTACATGTAAAATAGTCCTAAACACCACCTTACCTGTATTAGCTACCCAAGGAAAAAGTTCATTTGATGAAAAAATATATATATGAAGAGAGAATGTCAAAATTTTCGAAGGCCCCTGTTAGAATCATTGACAGTATATTGGTTGGTGACTTGGTGTATCTCTTAGTTTGAAACTTGATTGGGTACATCTTTTGGTTTTATGAGAATCACTGATTTTATGAACAATGATAATTATTGACACTTAGGAGTCATTTTTTCTTTAATAAGTAAAGGATAGTAATACATATATAAAGTACATATTTTGCAGAAGAGGCCACTAAGAAATTGTAACTTTATTCCCAATATTTTTTCTTCTATATAGTATTAGTTAACAAAATGAGAATATTCTCATTCAATATTGGTGGCTAATTCATCTTACAAATTTTTTTGACATTTCATCTCTCTTGATACACTTTCATAATCCACTTTCATAATCAATGTAATTTTATTATTATTAAACACTTTATTATTATTAAACACTTTTCTTTTTGTTAGTCATTGTTAAACTTTTCTCCATTCCTAATTAATCCATATTTTAGAAATAAATTTGAATCAGAAAAAAGGTTTTATACTTGAATACTATTGGTATAGTCTATAGATTAATGGAATATTAAGCATTTTATTTAAAGATAATATGATAAATGTTGTCTCAATTTTATATTTTTAATACAGTATATGTTACAAACTCACCAGTCCTAAATCTTTAGTAATAAAGAAACCAACGAAAACAATTAACAACAAAAATTAAATTAAGCTTGCAACAAGTTAACGACGATCATATCGAGACAACAGAATCTGCAGAAAAATAAACCATCATCAAAACCTATGTTGGGTTAAATTTTGACCAGACCCTTGGGTTAATAGTTACCGTTTTGGGTATTAAATATACATAAAAACACCACTCTACCTATGTAAAAGTAATTATGATTAGTGTGACACAAAAAAAAAAAACAAAAGTATTGAAGTACCAAACTTCGAATGTATCGTGCACCAACTATACATTCCCAAATCCCAACTAGAGGGCCAGGTCAGCATTAACTCACCTATGTAAGTAATGCAAAAATTTCTATATTTTGTCAATTCCCAACTCTGTTTTCCAATCATACATTATCAGATAAAAAACATTAACGAATCACTAATAATTTCCAATTTTCTAAAATACTTTTCTAATTCCACCATTATGGTCTCACGATCAAATCACGATTAGTAATTGCTTCTGCTTTTATTTGGACTAGGAATATAATTAAATTGTACCAACTACCAAACGATAAATCAAATAATTACATTTTTGACAACAAAAAAAAAAAAAAAAAGTTCAGAAATTACAATGGACCATATACATTTTTTGGAGTTTGGACACTGAGATTTTCAGATTCTTGTCTGTGGTTAAACCTCGGAACCAGAGAGAGATGGTATGGTCTTATTCACTCACTTTCATTAATAAACTCATCTCTCTCTTCTAAACTCTCATCCTCTTCTCCTTTTTCTCTCTTTGAACTTTGAAGCTATCATCTTGGATTGTGTTACACTTTGAAGGTAAAAAAAAACTTGCTTTGGTCCATTCTTCAGAAAATATCATCATGAGATTGCTTCTTGGTCTCTTGTTTCTCTTGGCTTTAGCCACCTCTTCAAGTAAGCTTTCTGTTTTCTTTTTTTGTCGCATGATGGGTTTCTAAAAAAAAAAAACTCTTTTATTAGATCCAAATCATTCTCTGTTCTTGAGATTTTCAAACTGAACCTTCACTTTCTCTGTTTCTAGGTGCAACTTATTGCCTATGCAGGGATGGAGTTGGAGAGAAAGATCTTCAAACATCAATAGACTATGCATGTGGAGTTTTAAAAGATTGTACTCCAATTCATGACAAAGGTCCTTGTTACCAACCAAACACCGTCAAGAGTCATTGTGATTGGGCAGTTAATACATATTTCCAAAGATCGGGTCAAATCCCTGGGAGCTGTAACTTCTCAGGAACTGCTACCACCAGATCAAATCCTCCTTCAAGTAATAATAACTCATCTTCCAAATAGTACCCAAAATTTGTTGGTTTTGTGAAGTAAAAAAGATCGCATATTGATGATTTCCTCTGTTTCTTTAATTTGTTTTTGCAGCTGTTGTTACTGGTTGCATCTATCCTTCAAGTCCTGGGTATGTTTGTTTACTAATAACTTCTATTAAACTCTTAAAATTGGAAAATAGAATTTTTGATTCTTTATTCTTTTCACTTGATACTTAAGAAGACTTTACCACCAACCATTCTCATTTCTCAACAGCTGAAATTGACCAATAAACATCATAAGTGTTCTTTTTATTTGTTTCTTTAACTTTTTCAAGATTTGGTAAAAGAGATTGTTTGGTTAAACTTGTCTTTTACATTACGTGACTTAAAAGTAACAAATTACAATGTTTTTGTCTTACACAGAGGCGCAGGGACAACTCTGACGACCGGGACTTCTACAGGAACACAGA
Organism: Camelina sativa; assembly: GCF_000633955.1. Taxonomy (NCBI): domain Eukaryota; kingdom Viridiplantae; phylum Streptophyta; class Magnoliopsida; order Brassicales; family Brassicaceae; genus Camelina; species Camelina sativa. The sequence goes on from NC_025693.1 coordinate 2,446,610, forward strand.
CGTTTCCGGGAACTCCAGTGTTTGGTCCGACCGGAGGCTTTGATCCTTCGGGAAACAATGGTGCTTCGAGTTTGTTCATTTCAATCCCTCTCACACTTGGTTTCTCCGTCATTGCGTTTCTATAAAAAGGCAGTGATTATGAAGAAAGTGAGACTTACGTTTTTGATGTATGGATGAGATTTTGCCACGTGTGAATGCAAGTTCTTTGAGGCAGACATCCAATTAGGGAGTTGGGCTTTGTTGTTTAGGCTATTTTTATTTCATGCATGTATGTAAGAAATGCTTTAATGGAATCTTTCTCTAAGTGTTTACATGCATAGTAAAGAGTAGAGTTAATCGAAGGATATTGTGACACTGTTCATAAAAAAAAGCAGTAACTGGCGTTGATTAAACCGTTTAGTAAGAGAGTTTTGACACCAATAGTAGTGTTTCTATTGGAGATGAGTGAGATGAGCTAATAAGGAGTTAGAAAAGACCATGAATAATTCAAAGAAACCAAGGTCGAGACCCGTATAGTTTTGGTGAAGAAGGACCAAACTGTCACAATTTCAATCAATAAACTTCTAAGAATCATATGTATCTCCAAAGAATTTCGTCGTTATGATATTTTTTTCATAACTACTTTATTTTTGGTATCTTTATATAGTTTCGTATTTTTGATCAATGTTAGGAATACATGATAAACCTGATTATGAAAAAGCATACGACACCATATATTTGAAATTATATATTCAAACTACAAATGAATTGTAAATTCAGTGCAAATATATAATTGTACAAATATTTTCTTTTCAAGACCTTTACATTTATATAATCAGCTAGAGAATTTTTAACTCTTATATATTGTTAATACTATTTAAAAATTTCATAACTAATAATTCTTTTCTACTTTTTTAATCTTTTTAACAAATTTGTCATCGATTTTGCTACTAAGCTTACAAAAGATTTATCCAAGGGGATGTACATAATACGCATACCAAAATTATTGTACGTCAAGAAACAAGAATTAACTATTAAGTTTGACTGTCTATAAAGTATTTGGATAATATAAGATTTCAAAAAACCTTATTAATGAAATAAAAATATATATCTGCAATTTTTTTTTAATAGTTTTCTACCATATTATACAGCTATAAAAGTGAAATAATTTTTACAATTAGGTCTAGACGTCCTTCCTTTTTAAGTTGCTTAATAAATTAAAGGGAAAACTATGATACTAATAATAATAAAAAGCTTTTGTTTGATCATATCTAATCTATCCTAATTTACTTTTATATATTTCAACAAATTTGCATTGATTTACCTTCCCTAATTAGTTTCCTTTTTTTCTTTCTTAAAGACCTAACTACTGTAGTATATTAGAAATTGTATAAAGAGAATAAAATATGATATTAGTTAATAAGTTGAAATTTTTTTAAAAGTCTTTGACCCTTTTATTGAAGCTAGCTCAGATGAGGAAGTATCGTCTATGATGGTGTCTGTCGTAGAGATGGTTCCATGGTTGGTTATGGATACTATTGGAAAGGGGTATAGAAAGAACTTCTCAACAAACCCACTAACATGGAGGAGGGTTGAAGGAATATACCAGAACCAGAGAGGAAGTGACAGTGGACCCGTTGCAGCTAAATTCCTTGAGATGCACACGTATGGGCTCGGCGTAGATGAGATGAGCATGATTCGGATGACAGGGTTGATGAGTTAAGGAAGGTGTAGGCGATGGATGCATATGAAGCGTTCATTGAGTTGAGAGGGGTGAGACCTACATAGGTTGACGGGCATTTTAAGGGTTTGAACTACTATAGATCTATCCAAGGAGATGTACATTCATAATACGCATACCAAAATTATTGTACGTCAAGAAACAAGAATTAACTATCATACCAAAATTATTGTACGTCAAGAAACAAGAATTAACTATTAAGTTTGACTGTCTATAAAGTATTTGGATAATATAAGATTTCAAAAAACCTTATTAACGAAATAAAAATATATATTTGCAAATCTATTTTTTTTAATAGTTTTCTACCATATTATACAGCTATAAAAGAGAAATAATTTTTACAATTAGGTATAGACGTCCTTCCTTATAAGCGAGATTTTTTTTCGTAAGTAACTAGTATAATCATCATGGTATTACATATATAAGTTATCACAATATAGTAGATATTATCACCAGCTTTCTTGGCAATATCACAATATCTCATTATAACATATTTTTGGATTTTTACTATAATAGAAGTAACTAGACTAAAAACATAAAACATAATTTAATAAACGGTAACTAAAAAGAAAATAAATGTCTCTAGGTTTTGGATATTATTAAAATAATTTAATATATTTTAATTTAAACTGTACGAAAATAATTAAGACTTTTCTAACTAGAGTGAAAACCTTTGATTTATATATTCTAGCTTTGAATCATCAGAAACGAACTTATAATTGGTATCTTAAGTCTATAAAAAAAAAACAAGATTGGAAAAGAATGTAAACCTTAAACCAAATTTTCATCTTTAATTTACAGTGTATTAAACAAAATAAGAGCTGCTAGACAAATTAGATGCATCTAAATTGTCTTTGCGTCCAAATTTTTTAAGTTGCTTAATAAATTAAAGGGAAAACTATGATACTAATAATAATAAAAAGCTTTTGTTTGATCATATCTAATATATCCTAATTTACTTTTATATATTTCAACAAATTTGCATTGATTTACCTTCCCTAATTAGTTTCCTTTTTTTTTTTCTTTTCTAAAGAACTAACTACTGTAGTAATTTTGATATTAGAAATTGTATAAAGAGAATAAAATATGATATTAGTTAATATTTGAAATGTTTTTAAAAAACAAAGAAAAGTTTAATATTAATGGAGATTTCTACAAAGATCCGGATCCATTGACTCTTCTCAATCCAACGGTTATATTATCAATTAAACAAACAGAGTTACAGTCTTTCTTCCCACACCTTATAAAAACCGCTTCATAGGAAGAAGACTTCATCTCGGAAAAACCCACTTTCCAAGTTTTCCAATTTCCCACTGAACAAAAACACTTTTCCCGGTTAAGCCAAAAAAAATTCGCCATGGATGGTCAGCAACGGAGAACTGAAATCCCTCGCGCACCACCGGTCGGAGGAGAGCCTGGTGGAGATGTATCTTCTCTTTTCATTGCGTTGGGTGTTTTCGCTGCAATCGCCGCCTTGGTATCTTCTCTCCTCTTTTACTCGTTTGATCTGTGTTTAGTTCTTCGATCACGCATCCTAGACTTGAATCGGTTCTCTTAAATGTTTCATCTTTCGATTCTGAGTCAACCCTTTTCGAAATGTGTAAGCTTTTGTATCAGAAGTTGACTTAAAGTTGATGACTTTGTCTTCTTCTCTCGACCTAGATTTTATCTTGTTTCGTTTTAGATTTTAGATTAGTGTAGTGTAAGTTCACAAGTACACTTTTTGGAACCTGTTTGAGTGACACAGAACTTTAAAAAGCCTCGCTTTCGGTTTCATTGATCTTGCTTTGAGTTGTTTTTGTTAAAGATTTTGCTTATGTAATGGATTATCATCAGGTTATGTTAATAAGGTCACAAGTACACTTTTTTGAACCTGTTTGAGTGCCACAGAACTTAAAAAAATAGCTTTTGGTTTTATTGTTGTTGCTTTGACTCAAAGCCTTTGATGCTTACGAATTTGACTGTGGACTGTGGACTTATTCATGTTTTTGTTAAAGGTGTTGCTTATCTTATGTAATGGATTATCAGGTTATGTTCCCGTCATCGTTGGTTCATCAAGTTCCTGAAGGTCACGTTGGAGCGTATTGGAGAGGTGGTGCTCTTCTAAACATAATCACAGAGCCAGGTATCAAATGATTATTTTTTAAAATCCGTTTTCGTGATTTCATTGCGGTTTCATTCATTTTTTAGTTGGAATTAACTTTGTGTTCTTCAGGTTTTCACTTGAAGCTGCCTTTCATTACCAACTATGAGCCTGTTCAAGTTACTCTACAAACAGATCAAGTGAGTCTTATACCGTAAAAAGCTTGGATGTGTTTAGATTGTAGCTTTTTGAACTAATTGATTCTTTGTGTCTTTAGGTGAAGGATATACCATGTGGTACCAAGGGAGGTGTCATGATTACCTTTGAGAAGATAGAAGTAAGACTCTTAAAGTTTTCTCTTTCAGCTAAGCTAGCATCACCATTGCTTTAAATTTGTTGGTCTTATTTAAATTTATTGATCTTTAGGTTGTTAATCGACTGCGTAAGGATTTTGTCTATGACACTTTGCTCAACTATGGTGTGAACTATGATAACACATGGATATATGACAAGATTCATCATGAGATCAACCAGTTTTGCAGCTCTCATTCACTTCAGCAAGTCTATATTGATATCTTTGACCAGGTACTTCACTATATTGGGAACTGGGAAGACATAACCTCTCTCAAACTGCATACCTTTGATATTAATACTGTGTCTGATATCTGAAAAAAGTTACCATGATTTTCCCTGATTCATCGCATCGCAATGTGTTTCAGATTGATGAACGAATGAAAGATGCTCTCCAAGCTGATTGTACACGTTATGCTCCAGGAATTGAGATTCTTAGTGTCCGTGTCACAAAGCCGAAAATTCCAGAGAGTGTAAGGCGAAACTTTGAGCAAATGGAAGAGGAACGCACTAAGGTAAACTCATTTTTAACCTTTGCAATTGAATCTGCACTGGTTTGCTCATATCTTCGATTCTGTTATATAATGGGATCTGGACTCTTTAAGATTGCTTACCCACTTGGACTTGATGATTTTGAAAGGTCTTGATTGCTATTGAGAAACAAAGAGTTGCTGAGAAAGAGGCAGAGACAAAGAAGATAATGGCCATTAGTGAAGCTGAGAAGAACGCCAATGTAAGCAAGATTCTGATGCAACAGAAGTTGACTGAGAAAGACAGTTCACGAAGAGAAGCAGATATCGAGAATCAGATGTACCTTGACCGTCAAAAGAGTCTCGCAGATGCAGATTACTACCGGTAATAGACAGTCTTTTTCCCCATTTTTTTTTCTATCTAAACAAGCAAACAAAGAACATAGATATAAAGAATAGACGGGTCTAATGTTGACATTTTTGCTCTGATCACAATGTCCCTAGTGTACTGAGAGAAGCTGAAGCAAACAAGTTGAAGCTCACCCCTGAATTTCTCGAACTCAAATTCATCGATGCCATTGCTCGTAACACCAAAATATTCTTCGGGGACAAGGTTTGACTCGACCCTCTCTCATTTCTGAATTCACTTGTCGCATTTCTCATGTTTTATCTCTGTTTCTTGCTGTTCTGAAGAAAGTATATCTCTTAACTGTGCAGGTACCTAACATGGTGTTGGATCAAAGGCTGCTTGGGAACTTCCTCAATCATTCGACAAAAGACAAAGATGGAAGCTTGGAAATGGCCACTGATACATAGAACAAATGTTTCAGTACCATCCCTAAAAACAAAACCTTCTTATTATTGCATAACTTAACTCAAGTCTCCTAATGACATGTTTTTTTTTTTTTTTTTTGTCTAAACAGCTAATTCGAGTAATATTTTACACATTTATCAGATTCAAAGCTCCACAAAATACCAAAATGACTTAAGAGATTCTCTGTAAAATTGAGATTCAAAGTCCGAACATATCTGAGCTCCTTTTGGTCTTATTAGGCAGAACTTGCCGATGTGTCTTGAAATCCTTTATTGACATTACCTTTTGATATACACATGTAACCTTTTCCCCACAACCATCACAGCACACATGCAGACACAGGGAGAGGAAGCGCAGTATATTAGCCAAACATTGTCCAAGAAGATCCGGTTTAGAAAACCGGGAAGGCCTCCAAAGCGGTGGGGTTAACCGGGTAAGAGGCAAAGTCCATAAATATTACAAGAAATGGAAATATTACTGTGTTCAAGAAGAAGAAGAAGATGTATGTTGTTGAGAGCAAAGCAGGAGCTATAGGATGTATGATACTTTCGTTGTGTTGTTTGGGAAGTTGGCCAGCGATTTTGACTCTGTTGGAGAGAAGAGGTCGTCTTCCTCAACACACTTTTCTTGATTTCGCAACAGCTAATCTCTTGGCCGCAATCGTGATCGCGTTTTCGCTCGGTGAGATTGGGAAAAGCACGTTTCGAACACCTGACTTTACCACTCAGCTCCCTCAGGTTTGGTTCCTTCTACTTCTTGAGTTTTTTTTTGATATTTCCTTACAAGGTTAATATGAATTTGATTGGTAATATGAGGAATTTACAGGATAACTGGCCGTCAGTGTTATTTGCAGTCGCAGGCGGTGTGCTTCTTAGCGTCGGGAATTTAGCGACTCAATATGCTTTTGCGTTTGTCGGTTTATCTGTTACTGAAGTTATAACCGCAAGCATCACCGTCGTCATTGGTATGCTTCCTCTTTCACTAATCTTCTTAATATGTCTTATTATGAAATCTAAACGTTTTATCATTTTATGATGAGTCAATCACCTATGTTTCTCTGTTTACTTGCGTGTCACGGTTGAGTTTTATAGGTACAACGTTGAACTATTTCTTGGACGACAAGATAAATAAAGCAGAGATACTTTTCCCCGGTGTAGGTTGCTTCTTGATCGCTGTTTTCCTCGGCGCTGCGGTTCACGCTTCTAATGCAGCTGATGTTAAAGCGAAACTCAAGTCTTTACCTAGCGAGTATAAAGCTGGAACAGAGTACGATCTTACTAAAGTCTTTTTCCATTGTTGTTCCATGTTTAAAAAACTTGTTCTGTTTTAACAAAAATCTTTTATCTTTTCTCAGAGATTTCTATTCGTCCATTAAGAATGGTGAAGACAACCCTGAAAAAGGTAAAACCTATAAGCAAACTAATTAGGAACTCTTTTGAGGAGTATTTGATCAAAAGTTGTGATGTTTTCTTGTATGTTGGGTACAATGAACAGAGAAAACTGATGTCGAATCTCAAGAGAAACAAACGGGAAAGGCGAAAGCAGGGACGGCAGGATTCTTTGTAGAGCTAGAGAACAAAAGGGCAATCAAGGTTCTATTACAATGACCAAAGAGAAACAAAAAACACCCGAAATCCCGAACTCAAAGTTCGAAACTTAATTTTGTAAAGATGATTACATAGCAAAGGAGAGTGTATTATTACTATGTGTTGTTTAAAACGTAGTCATTGGCAGGTGTTTGGAAAGAGTATAATGATCGGACTATTCATAACGCTCTTTGCGGGAATCTGCCTTTCTCTATTCTCTCCTGCATTCAATTTGGCAACAAACGATCAATGGAGTACATTGCCAAAAGGAGTACCTAAGCTCGTTGTCTACACGGCCTTTTTCTACTTCTCCATCGCGGGTTTTCTCATTGCTTTGATTCTGAACCTCATCTTTCTTTACCGGCCTATGGTAGGCTTAGCGAAGTCATCTCTTAAGAAGTATGTAAATGACTATAAAGGTAGAGGTTGGGCTGTTTTTGCTGGATTCTTGTGTGGGTTTGGTAACGGTTTGCAGTTCATGGGTGGTCAAGCCGCTGGATACGCCGCTGCAGACTCTGTTCAGGTTAGTTTTTCTTTCTTTCAAATTGATTGATCTCAAGTTTACATTTTGGTTTTGAGTATATGAGCTCTGTTTTTTTTTTTTTTGGTTTAGGCACTTCCTCTTGTGAGCACATTTTGGGGTATAGTTTTGTTCGGAGAGTATCGGAAATCATCGAAGCGAACTTACGCGCTTTTGGTTAGCATGTTGATCATGTTTGTTGCGGCCGTGGCGATTCTCATGGCATCTTCCGGTCACCGGAAATAATGATGATCTTTTTGTTACTTTTACTATATACACTTGAGCATGTTCAAAACAATTTAGAAATAAGCAACGAATATATCAGATGTCTTTGTTTATTTTATGAATTTTCTGATAAAAGAAGAGAGAAAAGTTAGGTACTTGTCATTATACAATATTAATATGTCTATTACTATTTTGTAGTATTATAAATGAAAATTTTAGAAAAGTCAAAAGTATCCACAAGAATGGAATTTTTATATAGTTATATATTTGATTCTTTTATAAAGTTACACATTAAATTTTCCATCAAACTGAGTCAAAAGTTCAGTATTCTCTGAACAAAATACCTAAAACACTTCTGGTCATGTGGTGGAAACTCTTCTTGAAATTATTTGGAGAAGGGACATCATCCTCTGTTCTTGCAGAAGATAGCAAAGGTGTGTACTTTTCCATGTTCCTAGATATTTTGGATGGTTCGGTTCTAATTATCTTTAAAATCTTAACTTTTCTTGTGATGGAAAGCTTATGAACATATATATCTTTTGAGACAGAGTTTCCTATTTTTATGTCACTAAAATTCCAAATTTATAAATGGATTTGCACTTAAAAACAGAGGATTAATATTCCATCAACATGAAAAAACAATCAAGAATTTTGTCTAATTTTAGTTTCCTAAATCCTTGGAATAGTGATTAATGACTGATGTAAATTCTTAATCTAGTATTAAGGATCGGATGATATTGTTACTCTCCAAGCATCTTACTCGTACTTACACCAATATGCTTGATCTTTTGCCTAAACAATCATTTTTGCTTGCAGGGCTTATCCATTTTAATCGGTCGTTAAATATGTATCTAGTAGAGAGCAAAGGAGGTGCCATAGCTTGTATGATATTAGCCTTACTATCTCTAGGGACTTGGCCAGCAATTCTTACACTATTAGAGAGACGTGGTCGTCTTCCTCAACACACTTATCTTGATTACTCCATCACTAATTTGTTGGCTGCTATTATTATAGCTTTCACTTTTGGTCAAATCGGGTCTACAAAACCCGATAGCCCGAACTTCATCACGCAGCTTGCTCAAGTACATACATTAATTAATCATTCGGATATATACATATATAGAGAGGGTTGTGTGTTAACTTGGTGAAAAAGAAACAATTATTTTTGTAGGATAATTGGCCATCTGTTATGTTCGCAATGGCGGGTGGGATCGTGCTTAGCCTCGGAAATCTAGCAACTCAATATGCTTGGGCGTTAGTAGGCTTATCGGTTACAGAAGTCATTACATCAAGCATTACTGTAGTCATAGGCTAGATCATGGAGTTATACATAGTCATACATCGGTTTGAAAGTGGTTAGGTTACTTTACAATTCTTGTTTTCTAACTTTCAGGCTCAACCTTGAACTATTTCTTGGATGATAAGATTAATAAAGCCGAAATCCTTTTCCCCGGTGTGGCATGTTTCTTGATCGCAGTATTTCTTGGTTCAGCAGTTCATAGATCCAATGCAAGCGATAACAAGGCCAAGCTAAGACACTTTGAAATGACTAATCAAGAGTAATCAAGATTCAATCTCTCACTTTTATTGTCCCTAAAAAATAATGTTTTTGTTACTAATATACCACTCTTGTCTCTTCAGAGCTTCAGGTCCATCTACTGAAATAGAAACTAAGGTTACTAAAAGAACATCGGAGAAACCCAAAGAGGGGACAGCAAGGTTTCTTATAGAGCTTGAGAACAAAAGAGCCATAAAGGTAGAATTAATATCTTTTAGTGTAGTGCTTTCGTCGATTTCAAGAACTTGTTACATTTGTTGTTCTTAAAAATGGCAGGTGTTCGGGAAACGTAAGATAATCGGGCTAGGGATTACCTTCTTCGCAGGTCTTTGTTTCTCCCTCTTCTCTCCAGCATTTAACTTAGCCACAAACGATCAATGGCACAGATTAAAACAAGGAGTTCCAAAGCTAGTCGTTTACACCGCATTCTTCTACTTCTTTGTTTCTTGCTTTATCATTGCATTGATCCTAAACATTGGATTCCTCTACCACCCTGTTCTTGGTCTTCCAAAATCTTCCTTTAAAGCTTACTTAAGTGACTGGAATGGTCGTTACTGGGCCTTTTTGGCGGGTTTACTCTGCGGTTTTGGAAACGGTCTTCAGTTTATGGGCGGTCAGGCCGCAGGATACGCGGCTGCTGATTCCGTTCAGGTTCAAAAAATCACAATTTGTTTTCCAAAATATATTTTGAGCAGACTTAAGAATCAAATCTTTTGTATGGTTTTGAATCAATGTTTTGCATATATATTTTTGTGTCTCAGGCGCTTCCTCTTGTGAGTACATTTTGGGGAGTGGTATTGTTTGGAGAATACAACAGATCGTCGCGAAAAACTTATCTACTTCTCTTCAGTATGTTGTTTATGTTTATTTCAGCGGTTGCAGTTCTCATGGCTTCTTCTGGACATAGGAAATAAAATTTAAAATCTTATATAATATGACAAGGTTTTTCTTAACTTTTGCTGAGAAGATGACACTTGGCATGATATCTATCTAACATCTGTCTTATTTTGTTGTTTGGACCTAATTAACTAAAATCATTTTTACTTTGGACCTAAGTAACTACTGGCCAAAAGTAGATAAGCGTAGAAAAAAAACTCTCTCCCAAAAACCCTAAAATCGCCGCGAGAGAGAGCCGCCGCCAACTTCGATCCGCCTCTCCGGTTGCCCTTCCGGCGCTGGAGAGGGCTCCGTCCCGTTTAGCTTTCTTCTCCTTTGTAGTTCCTTTTCAGTCTCCCGCCTCTTGCTAAGTTGTCGCCGTCGGTTGGATGCTTCTCGAAGGTGGTGGATCCAGCAAATCCTTGGTCTGTGAAGCGAAGATCTGTTGGGTGAAGTCGCCGGTGAAGGTCCTGATACAGACGTTGGAGATCAGCGTCGATTCTTGGCCATGTCTAGTGGATCTGTGGCGAATTCGTTCTGTTTTTGTCACTGGCGGTTTGTGGTGAAACCGGTGGTCGGTGGGCTTCGGAGAGCAGTGAGGGCAGAAGCTTTTCTTCGGCGAGCTTCAGTGGTGGGGTTTTAGGCTCTTCTTCGACGAGCTTCAAACCTTCCCTCTCACATCAGCCATGGCGGTGTCCTGCAGCAAGAGGTGGTGGCGTTCTTGTTTTTTTTTTTCAGTCCGGCCAAGGGGGTGAATGCTTTGTAACTGAACGGAAGTGATGTTGTCACTTTGAACTTGCACTGTGAGGTGTTGATATGCTAATATGTGCTTCATTTTCTAATTTTGATGGTTAGCATTCTGGTTCTGTATGGTTAGTTCGGAGAACCATCTATTTCGTCGGTTATTTTAGCTTCATGACTCTTGGTCGGGTCAGTCGGATGTAGTGTCCGTTTTAGGTTTAAGACCAGAACAGGGAAAGCCGGAGAGACCAAGCTCTTCTGATAATGTTCCTTTGGGTGTTGAAGATATTGGGTCAAGTTCTTCACATCGATCATGAGGATCTCATAGCTTGTTTTTGAGCAGTTTTCAGTAGTAGTTTAGGCCTCCTCTGTGTTAGTATGTGTTTTCGTGTCACGTGGTCAATTTAGGTGGTTTAAGAGATGATTTCACTCCGAGTCGTGGAGTGTTATCTATCTCATTGTGGTTTAAAAATGCAATGGTTCTCGATTGGGTAACGTTGGATCCGCCTAGTGTTCCAGGGTTGTACTTGATAAACCATTGCATTTGTTTTGGTCCAAGTCTATAGAGGTGAATGTAATGTGATTATGATTTGGTTGTAACTTTGATTTGGTGAATGAAAAGTTGATGTTGAGCAAAAAAAAAAAGTAACTACTGGCCCATAAAACAAAAAATACTCTCAATATTTTATTTTTCTTTTCTTCAATAAGAACCACTTGTAGGCCCCTTCTAATCTAAATCCACCATTTATCAGCCCCTTTTGATGATTGTTTATTTTGAAATGATAAATATGAGTTTCAATCTTGTGTATGATTTAGGGACAAAAACAGATTCTAAATTATGTATAAAATTTATTTCTGGGTTTTAATTTTATAAATGATTCATGGGTAAGAAACGATTCTAGGTTATGTTAGATTGTGGGATGTTTATGTATTCTCAAAATTCTCTTATCAGTTCATAAATTTTTGGCTCAAAGTTTCAATTTTGGGTTTCCATTCCTACTTAGTTTCTGGCCTTGAATCTTATATAATCTAATGGTGGGATGTTTTCCGTAATTAATTTGATAATTACTTACTCATTTATTCATCATTAGATCTTACCAATTCTTTTTCCTTAAAAGTAGAATTCATTCCGTTTTCCATAAAATTAGAATTCAATCCCTAATTACTCTCACAAATTTTCAGTTATTATTATTTAATTTCAGTCATTAGGTTCTTATGAAGAATTATATTATTTTTATATATCTTTCCAAATTTAAATAGGTATTCTTGAATAATTTTTAGATTTTTATTCAGGTTATCATGTTTGTTGTTCGCATTAATACTACAAAGAAAAAAATTATGTGAAAATGTTTGACAAATTTATTTATTCATTAGAGTGACTATGTATGACTTTTCTACTCTCCATGGGCCGGTCCGACAATTTTCAATGCCATATGCCAATGTTTTTAAAAAAAAACCTTTTTCATTATTGTAAATAAAATTATAAAAATAGTAATATAAAAAATTATTTTCATTCTTTCCATATTGTAGTTCGTTTTGGTTGCTGACATTTTTCTTTGTCTTTTCAATGTTTTCATGCTCATTTAAACATTTATACGAAAATAAATATCATATTTCCTAATAACTCATTATTGTTTTAAAAATTTTCGAATATGGAAACTTTTTTATAAGAGTTTCAAATTTATTTTCCTAAATTAAAATTTACAATACATCTTAGTAACAACAAGTTTAATTAACATTAATCCAATGCTCATTCACCAACAATTCAAAAGATGAAATATGTTTTTACATAAACCTAATAAAATTTCACTGTAAATTGGATATCTACATGAATATATATTGTTTTCTTATATAAAACTTGTACTTCTAATTTTTTTCGAACTTCTAAAAAAATCTAATAATAACTGAACTTATAATTTGTTTTTATTTTATTTTTTTCCTACATAGAAGACCTAAACTTTTGGCCTAAAATATACCCAAGAAAAATTAATGTCATAATCCTTGGCTTCACTTTCTTGACCTATGGGTCGGGCCTTAAACCATGTTTTATTTTTACTTCAGGTTGTTGTGTTAATATTACAACATATGAAAAAATGAACTATCATAATTTAATATGTTGAACATGTTAGGTTTTGTTCCTTTCTTATATTTTTGAATCTCTATTTTTTTCTTTTTTCTTTTGGGCATTCATGTGGTAAAGTAGACTAAAACTTCTTCTTATGGGATGATGCATATGAGTCTCTCCCTTGTAAATTTAGTTTCATATTAATCTTCATCTTTAAGAAAAAATGTATTTTAAACTATTATAAGAAACAAAAATTGTATGTTACTATCATATACTTAAAAACCATGTTGTTAAGCTTGTGTTGTCTTTTTATCTCATGATACGATATGAGTTGCATTTTTCTATATTATATATGATTAATTTGACTTCTATAGTTTTGAGTAGTATATGCTAATTGTATATTGATATCATATTTTTTTTCTACATAAAAGACCTAAATTTTTGGCCTAAAATATGCCCAAGAAAAATTGATGCCATAATCCTTGGCTTCACTTGCTTGGCCTATGGGTCGGGCCTTGAACCATGTTTTATTTTTACTTCAGGTTGTTGTATTTGTTGGTTGTGTTAATATTACAACATATGAAAAAATGAACTATCATAATTTAATATGTTGAACATGTTAGGTTTTGTTCCTTTCTTATATTTTAGAATCTCTATTTTTTCTTTTTTCTTTTGGGCATTCATGTGGTAAAGCAGGCTAAAACTTCTTCTTATTGGACGATGCATATGAGTCTCTCCAGTGTAAATTTAGTTTCTTATTAGTCTTCATCTTTAAAAAAAAAAACATATTTTAAACTATTATAAGAAAATGAAAATTGTATGTTACTATCATATGATGAAAAACCATGTTGTTAAGCTTGTGATGTCTTTTTATCTCATGATACGATATGATAGTATATGCTAATTATATATTAGTATCATATATTTTTAGGAACCTTAGTATCAAATTACGCATTTTCAAAAATACCCCTTTTCCTATGTCACTTTTTAATAATACCTTTTCATGTTGTTCATTTTCAAAAATACTCATTTTCTATGAATAAAATGACTAAATTCTAAATTTAAAACTCCAAATACTAAACCCTACCCTATCAAAACTATATCCTAAATGTAAAATTAAGAACCCAGACCTAAAAAAAATTCTTGAAATTAATTTAACATATTGTAATTTGTGTAAAAGAGGACAAAAATAAAAATGTTCAAAAAGGAGTATTTCAAGAAAAGTATTTCTAACAAATTCTCATTTTAGAAAGAGGTTCCTAAATTTCTCTACATTAAAAATAATATTATATTATGAGAAATTCAATGGATCTCTCGTCAATGCACATGCTCTAATATGTATTGAAAATCTAAAGGGAGAAAAAACCATAAACACTCTACTATGCAATCAAAATTTTCTCCATGTATTGAAATACTCTAATACTATATATAAAAGGATAACTCAAGTAACATCAAACAAATGAACCAAAAAAAAAATATGATCAGTATGTTTTTAAAATCACAAAAATAACCAATGGTAAGTAAACAAATAAAAACTAATAATCTCCAAATTACTAAATTGAACAACATTCTAAGCTAAACCGTGCGTACCACGGGATGACTTCTAGTAATTATATAAATATAAGTACATTAGTTCGTCTATAATGTCATGAGCCTAGATAATATTTAGTTCTTTGTCACCATTATAACCTTTATAACATTCAATTGTGAGAGAGTCACTTTATGATTTGGGTCTTATTTGTATACCGTGGAGGTTATGTTTCTGTGCTCTTTACCCTCTCTTTCTCTTTTTGGTTCATATGATAAAGCTCTCTGATGATCATTCTGCTCCTCTAGTTTTTGTCACATCAAATTAAAAATTTGCCCAAGATATATTATTTTGGTACTAATTAATTGGGTTTCATCTGCACAATGAGTTCTTTTTATTTTGGTAAAAAAAATTGTCAACAAAACCAGAACTTTTGACAATGTGCAAAAATTGCAAAAATCTTGACGTCACGCTTACAACCGTTCCTTCCTCAACTTATCTCAGAGCATCAGTCCGCCTTCGTTCCAGGTAGATCTATTTCTGACAATGTGCTAATCACACATGAAATCCTACATTCCTCCGGACCTCTAAGGCAAGGGTGCGTTGCTTAATGGCAGTTAAAACCGACATGAGTAAGGCTTACGACAGAATCGAGTGGAGTTTCCTGAGAGCGGTCCTGACCAAGATGGAATTTAGTGAAATGTGGATCAAACTAGTGATGGAGTGTGTGACCTCAGGCTCATATACATTCCTGATCAATGGCTCCCCACAAGGAAAAGTCCTTCCCACTAGAGGTCTCCGACAGGGCGATCCACTCTCCCCCTACCTCTTCATACTTTGCACAGAAGTCTTGTCCTGCCTTTGCCAAGAAGGACAAAGAAACGGCTCTCTGAAAGGCATCAAAGTAGCGCGTGGAATCCCCCCGATCAATCATCTTCTCTTCGCCGACGACACTATGTTCTTTTGTCGAGTTAATGAGAAAGACTGCACAACCCTATCAAGAATAATCCATCAATACGAAGCGGCATCAGGACAGTACATCAACTACAACAAATCTTCGGTTACCTTTTCATCCAAAACACCAAGCAACCTCAAAGTAAAGGTAAAACAAGCCCTAAACATTCCCAAGGAGGGAGGAGTTGGAAAATATCTGGGCCTACCTGAACATTTCGGGAGAAGGAAGAGCGACATCTTTACTGCTATCGTGGATCGTATTCGTCAGAAAGCCCATAGCTGGCAAAATCGTCACTTATCCGGGGCAGGGAAAGAAGTCATCCTCAAGTCAGTCTTATCTGCTACCCCCATGTATGCGATGTCAAACTTCAAACTCCCAAAATCTTTGTGTAAAAGAATACAGTCGGCCCTTACTCGTTTTTGGTGGGATAATAACCCTGAAAAGCGAAAAATGGCATGGACATCTTGGGACAAGCTGTCTCTACCAAAGGCTGCGGGAGGGCTCAGTTTCAGAGAAATCGAAAACTTCAATGATGCCCTGCTGGGAAAGATTAGTTGGCGGCTACTGTCAAAACCCCAATCCCTATTAGGTAGAGTACTGCTTGGAAAGTATTGTGCTGACGTACCCTTCCTACACTGCAAAATGCCCTCGAACCCTTCACATGGTTGGTGAGGCATTATGGCAGGAAGAGAGGTACTCCGCAAAGGGCTCGGGTGGATTGTGGGTGATGGAAGAAGTATCAACGTCTGGGAGGACGCATGGCTCTCAACCTCCACGCAAGCCATACCATTTGGTCCAGCCCCGCAAACTACTCTCTCGCTTAGAGTAAGTGACCTCATTCACACGGAGTCTAACTCTTGGAATATAGAACAACTTCGTTCTCACATACCTCATCTTGAGGATACCATTCGCCAAATCAGACCAAATGTCAATATGCCCGATTCTCTAGTGTGGCTCCCAGACAAGACAGGAGTCTATTCCTCAAAAACTGGTTACAACCTCCTAAAACAGAACATCAAGAACCACCACTTCGGAGACTTTAACTGGATGACAACAGTCTGGAATCTGCAGACAACACCTAAAATAAAACATTTCTTATGGAAAACTGCAGCGGGTGTTATTCCAGTTGGTACAGTCTTAGCGAGTAGAGGCTTGAACACAGATGTGGGCTGCTAACGTTGCGGAGAGCCAGAATCCATCTTACATCTCCTTCTACAATGCCCTTATGCAGCAAATGTCTGGAAGGCTGCGCCTATCACTTCCTCCCACATCAACAGCGATTACAGTGCACCACAAAGTTGGTTTAAGAAACTAAAACAGAGCAACAATTTACCTCCGATAGGTATTTCAACACCAATCTACCCTTGGATTCTCTGGAACCTTTGGACTGCACGGAATCAGCTGGTGTTTTCAGATAAAATATTCACAGAGGCTGAGACACTTCAAAAAGCGATCCTAGATGCGAAAACTTGGCAACTAGCTCATGATTCTGGGAAGCCTGAGATCAAGGCCCCACAATCACGTCCCAAAAAGTTATCCTTTTTTTTTTTGGCAAACAGTTTCGAAAGTTAACCATTAACAAGATTTTGATGTATCAAGTTATCAATCTCAGATTTTGACATGTGTAAAAATTAATATTTAATAGGAGGAATTTGATTACAACAAAAAATAAAATATTTTGTTTCAAAAAATATTAATAATGTAAAAAGATAATTATCAAAAATTAAAGAATTTATTAAAAAAAAATACAAAGTTTTTTAAAATAATTATAAGGAGATTATATATACATATATTTCATAGAATTCAAAATTATAATATTATTTACTTATTTTTAATTTAAAGTTATTAATTCTATAGAAATATAGAAAAAGGATTACGGAAAATATACAGTTAATTATTAATTCTAATTTTTTTGTAAATAATCACTTCTATATAAACATAGATCATCTCATATTTAAATAATTTATTCAAGTGCAAAAACATTGTTTCAACTTTGTTTAATTGGAAAATTTATAATATTATTTACTTATTTTTAATTTAAAATTATTAATTCTACAAAAAAATAGAAAAAGGGATTAAGAAAAATATACAGTTAATTATTAATTCTAAATTTTTGTAGATACTCACTTCTATATAAACATATGTCGTCTCATATTTAAGTAATTTATTCAAAAACTCTGTTTTCAACTTTATTTGATTGGAATTTTTTTTATGGGAAGGTAAAATTTTCGATTTTCATAAAACTAAAATTTTCTCCTACTTTCTCCTTTTTCAGTTGAGAATAGCCGAATAGGTAAGATTAATATGTTGACCCAAAAAAAAGATTAATATATGCGTCTTCGTTTTCTAATACTGTATTTTAAAATTTGTTGTAGTATTTTTAGATTTTTTTATTTAATTTATATTTTCATCTTTGAATTATTTGGGATTCATATGTTACCGTACTTATAATTTTCTATTGTTTCTTTAATTATGTCAAATTAATTTTCTTCTAAATTCTAACCTTGATTGGTTGGTCATAAACCTTTTTTTTTTTCATAACATAGATTTTGTGACGTTAGAAAAAGATTTTTACTTTCATTGGTTGTTGGAGCAAGCCATTTTGAGATAGCAAAAAGACGTGAACATGTTCTCTTCACACAGGAGGAGGGCAGAGCCGAGGTTTTCTCTATGGTGGAGAAGGTTGGAGACAAGGTTATCTTCCCAAGGCAAAAAGGTGGAGGAGGTTGGACGCAAGGCGGAGCCAAGGTTCTCTCCATGGTGGAGGAGGTTGGACGCAAGGTTCTCTGCCATAAGGGATGAGAACAGAGCCGAGGTTTTCTCCATGGTGGTCATACATTATTGTGAGGATAAATCATTGATTAGTATATTATGTAATATATTTTTTATTCAAAATATATTTTGAGCCAACAATTTTAGTAATTAAAAAACTATGCAGAAGTGAAAGTAAAATAGTTAGCTTAATGTATTCATATAGACATTTTCTAGGTGGTTGATAAAAAAATATATTTGTATTAGGTATAAAAAATACACTTTTAATGGTAACATACATAAAAGATTTGTAAATCGATATAAATCAGTTTATTTTAACAAAAATAAAATTTATAAATAACGTACAACAAATTTTAATATAATTTATAAACTTTTAAACCCGCACATCGAGCGGGTCCTCATCTAGTATATATATTACTAGATAAGATCCGTGCTAGAGCACGGGTTGAAAATCATTTTATTTATATTATAATTTTATATAAAATAGAGTTTATATGATTGTTTTTAATTTTTTTTTTGATAAAACATTATGCCACAAATTCATATGCTAAATATGATGGCTTGAAAAAGATACATATTTTGTAATTTTATATTGTTAATGATTCTAGATAAGTACCCGTGTTATAATACTGATTAACTTTTATTTTATACCAAATTTTGTATATTTTATATTTTAAAAGAAAAATTTAATATGTTGTATTAGTTTATGTATATGAAGTTTTTTCAACAATGTATATTCTACATCATGACTTGATTGTCATTATAAGACATAATTTTGTAAATTTGGTTTTTAAAAAGCAAGTTATTATATTATGAGTAATTTAATATATTGTTATACTTTTTGTTTAATATAATTAGTTTCTTGAAATTCTTTCATATTATAATGACATATTATTGACATTGCTATAACAAACCAATTTAGAGTGTTTATAGTTTCTAACTTTTTGATCTATTAAATGTTTATGATATTCTTCAAAATATCAAGTTTCAATATTTTAAAAATATTTCAAAATAAATTATTTAAAGTTTATTATAATGTATAAAATAATAAAATTATAAAATTCAACAAAAAAATATAAAATTGAATTTAAATATTCAAATTTTGACTCGTTACTCAGTAAATTTTTAACTCAATAGATATTATTTTTAAAGAATAATATTACTAACGCTAGAATATTTCATAGATTTAAAAATTTATATTTATTTTTAAAAATTCAGCTTATGGTATATCCAGAAATAAAACTATTTTTAATTATAATAAATAATATGATAATTTATTTTTTCACAAAATAGACTCATATATAAAGATGAGAGATGAAGTACAATGATAATTTACAAATTAATATGGTAAGTTAGATATCAAACAATTTTATTTGATTAATAATTTAATAAAGGAAATTAAAATGGTAAGTTAGATGATATCAAATGATTCTTTAGAATATTCTCTTTAAGATTTTCAGAAACAATGTGTTTTAGTAATAAAATATTCAGAAAATAAATTAAGCTTGCACCCACTATTTAACTTTTAACCAATTAATTTATAACCTTTTATTAAAATTATATAGTCTAAAAAATAATGTTGTGTACTTCCGTTTTATTATAAAGGGGATATACATATATAATGCTGCATATATATATGAAACATAAAATCTTTTCTGTTTAATTTTTTTTTTCGTTTTCTGGTTGATTATGATATTTTGTTTACGTTAAATGTGTATAGATTGAACCATTTGGACAACATCAAGGGTATATATAAGACCGTCGGATGGACCTACATGCCTGGCACAACATTAGGCGGTTACCGTAATACCTCGGTCCATATTCCGACCGGCTATATTCGCAGTCTCTACTTTGTCACTTCAAATGAGGATACGTGTACGGTGTACCTTTGGTAACACTACGGAGGACTCTGGAGAGGTAAAATTCACTTTGAAAACGCAGCTGATGGGGCTATACGGTCGATTCGGCTCGGAGCTGATATCTATCAGTGCGTCATTCGCAATGCCGGAGTAAATCAAAGTTAGCGTGAAAGAAGATACATGCCCGAGTAACTAAACTAATTATATATATATATATATATATATATATATATATATATATATAGTAAACTAGGTGTTAGGCAAAAGTTGTTACAAAATCGTTATTTTTTTAAATAACATAAATTAACATATTATTATTATTTTAGTTTTTCTATATATCAAAATATTTTACTTATATTTTGTTTATATCTTACATAGATTTTGCTTATTTTTTTGTTATTTACTTTTTTCTATATATTAAAATATATGTAAAAATGTGAACTTGTCATATTGGACCATGAGTTTATCTATTTGTTAAACTGTTTTAGATTTGTTACCGTTTTAGCAATGAACTAGATTAGGATCCGTGCTAAGAGCATATGTTGAGATTTATTTTATTTATATTATAATTTTAGAATAAAATATAATTTATATGATTGTTTTTAAAAATATTTTTGGATAAACATTATGCAATAAAATAATATGCTAAATATGATGGCTTGAAAAAATACCTATTTTGTAAGTTTTATATTGTTAATTTGGTAATTTTATGTATGAGAAATGGTTATGTTTGTTGTTTATTTTATTTTAATTTTTGAACATGTTTGGTGAAAGTTTTTTAATATAACCCATTCTTAAGTAAGATTTTATTTTCAACTGGACAATAAGATCTCGGAAATCACGATTATGTGTGATAAATTGCCAAGATTTTATTCATTTTTATGCCTAAAATTATATTTTTATGCCTAACAGTATATATTTTGTAACAATACATGAAATATTAAAGATTTTATTTAGGAAGTTGTATAAATCATTGGAATATTCTCTTTAAAAAGCTTTTTGGGATATTCTTAAGTTTATTCATATAGTCCACGGATTGACCAATTAATTGACTTATTAATCTATAACTTTTTTTAATAACCAAGTTATATTTAATCTATAACCTATTTTGTAACCAATTTATAAAAAAAATATAGTGTACAAAAAAAAAGTGTACTTCCGTTTTATTATATAGGGGATATGCTAAATATAATGACTTGAAAAAAACACTTATTTTGTAAGTTTTATATTGTTAATTTTGTAATTTTATGTATGAGAAATGGTTATGTTTATTGTTTGTTTTTATTTTAATTTTTGAACATGTTTGGTTAAAGTTTTTTAATATAACCCGTGCTTAGGTAAGATTTTTTTTTCAATTGGACAATAAAATCTTAGAAATCACGATTAAGTGTGATATATTGCTAAGATTTTATTCATTTTATGCCTAAGAACATATTTTTATGCCTAACAATATATATTTTGTAACAATACATGAAATATTAAAGATTTTATTTAGGAAGTTGTATAAATCATTGGAATATTCTCTTTAAAAAGCTTTTTGGGATATTCTTAAGTGTATTCATATAGCCCACGGATTGACCAATTAGTTGACTTATTAATCTATAACGTTTTTTATAACCAAGCTATATTTAATCTATAACCTATTTTGTAACCAATTTATAAAAAAAATATAGTCTATAAAAAGAAATGTACTTCCGTTTTATTATATAAGGGATATGCTAAATATAATGACTTGAAAAAAACACTTATTTTGTAAGTTTATATTGTTAATTTTGTAATTTTCTGTATGAGAAATGGTTATGTTTGTTGTTTGTTTTTATTTTAATTTTTGAACATGTTTGGTTAAAGTTTTTTAATATAATCCGTGCTTAGGTAAGATTTTATTTTCAATTGGACAATAAAATCTCAGAAATCAAGATTAAGTGTGATATATTGCCAAGATTTTATTCCTTTTTACGCCTAAGAACATATTTTTATGCCTAACAATATATATTTGTAACAATACATGGAATATTAAAAATTTTATTTAGGAAATTGTATAAATCATTGAAATATTCTCTTTAAAAAGATTTTTGGGATATTCTTAAGGGAAATTACCTAGAATATTACATAAAAGTAGGTTTATTACTAGACTAACACGTTGAGATTTCCGACTTACTCGAATAACACATAAAAGTTTGATTATTACTTCTAAACCAGAGTTGCGTGTTTTATTACGGTTTATGCCATTTATAATTAAAAAAAATTAAAAATCATCAAATTTCGATTAACTTGGATGCAGCGGTAGTCTCAAAAAGATTTAGATCTTCGTGAAAACCCTAACGGGAAGACCATTACGCTAGAGGTCGAGTCATCTGACACCATCGACTATGTGAAAGCGAAGATCCAGGGATCTCACCGGACCAGCAGCCTTTGATTTTCGCCGGGAAGCAGCTCGAGGACGGCCGCAGTTCTTATCAAATAAAAAAAAAGTTTCGATAAACTTGATTTGTGCAGTTGGTCTCGTCTGCTCTTCAAAGATGTCGTTTATCAGATACAGATCCTCCGATTACGTCTATTTCGAGTAATTTTGTCACTCTCTTTTATTACCCCTAATTTTGTTTTCCGATTCTGGGTTTGCTCTCGATTGATGCTAAATTGGTCACGTTATCTATCAATTTGATGCTTCTGTACAGTCGCAGATACGGGATCGACGAAGCGGCTGCTACTCCTCTGCAGGCAGTGAATAGGGGTGACTCTGACAGCAAAGTTAACACAACACGGAAACTCTTTTCCTTTCTCTCTAATTTTAGTGTTTAGGTATCCTTTTTATTTTATTTTAACAATTTTAGTTATATTCAACCTTCCTTTTGCTTTTTCTGATCTCTCAAATTCCAAACCTTCGGAATCCAAACACATTTTTTGAACCTCGCCACTCTCTCGTCTAGATCGTTCTTCCTTCTTTTAGCCGTAGGAAGAATGTCGATGACAGAGGCAGTGACAAAGATCCATCCATAGATGATAGATTAGTTAGTGTTTTGTTTCCCTTTACAATTGTCTCTATAGGGTTTTGGATGATTTAGATTTTAGACCTCTATAATGGGGAATTGCTTTGGATCTTCCCCCAAGAATGAAGATGTTAATGTTGACGACTCCTCAGTGAACTCCAAACCCTTTTCACGTAAGCCCCTTCTCATTACTCAATTTATCTTTTTCTGAAGATCTCTAAGAAAGAAGAACAATACAAACTTTGTTTTTTTTGTTGCTGCAGGTTTATGCTTTGATTGAGAGAGGAGTTTGAAGTAATTTAGGTAACAAGAAGAGAACAAAAGTTTTAATTTTTTTGGTTTGTTATGGTGGGGGCGATGGCAAACAATGGAAGAATCCGGTCAGCTTCTCCGGTGATTAATGGGTCAAAAGATCTGACTCCGAACAGCGCTCCAGCGAGCACAACGGGATCTGAATATGGTCCTGTTGAGTTCACAAGAGATTACATTGAAACTCTTCTTAATGAACGAATCAAGTACAAGAGCAAATTCAACTACAAGGTTTCTACTTTTTCCCCCACCCTCAATTTTATTTTTTTACCTGAATTTAAACTTTCTTGTGTAATCTAAGTTGTGATGTGTGGATGAAAAAGAAAAAGTGTCTATACTGTAATTTGATTGTTGAGTAAGTTTTATCAATTAGGGTTTCTATTAGCAGAGAGAGAGTTTTAGTTGGTGAAGTTTTGAATTTGAGGTAGCTTTTTTTTTACTGGCTTTTCTCGTTGAATCCGTTGGTTTTCTTATAGAAGATTTGATTGTGTTTATAAGACAATTTGTGGGACCTTTAGTATTAGGCAATAGCATTGAAGACATTGTTTATGTGTTCTGATTGATCCTTATGGTATAGAATCTGAAGCTTTTAATTTCTGTTAGCTTACTGGCTTTGTTCGTTGGATCTATTGTTTTTTTTTCTAAGAAGAAGATTTGATTGTGTTATAAGACAATTGGTGGGACCAAAATAGTTTTGTCAGTTTGATAAAAGCATTAAAGACTTTGTTTATGTGTTTGGCTTTGGTCTCCCTTTTGGTTTCAGTTAGTTAAGCTTGAATTTGAATGTTCTTCTTGGTGGTTTTTGGGTTTTGCAGGAGAGATGTGAGAACATGATGGAATATATAAAAAGGCTTAGACTTTGCATTAGGTGGTTTCAAGAACTCGAGTTGGATTATGCTTTTGAGCAAGAGAAGTTGAAGAATGCATTGGAATTGAATGAGAAGCATTGTGCTGACATGGGTGTGTTTCCATAATTAAAGTTTAGCTGTTACTTTTTTTTGTTTCAAATTTTTTTGTGATTTTTGAACTTTATATTTGTGCAATTTTGATGACAGAGGTTAGTTTGAGAAACAAAGAAGAGGAGCTGAATATGATAATTGAAGAGCTGAGGAAAAACTTTGAATCTGTTCAAGTGCAACTTGCCAGGGAACAAACGGAGAAGTTGGTAAGAGGCGGCTAATTCTACTTTAAATTACTTGTGTCTAATTCATATTTGTGGGGTTTAATTCAATATGTTCTGTTTTAGGCTGCGAATGATTCTCTTGGAAAAGAGAAAGAAACAAGACTTGCTGTTGAAAAGGCACAAGCTGGTCTTGTAGAAGAGCTAGACAAAGCACAAGGAGATCTTCAAACGGCTAACCAGAGGGTGAGAAAACTTAAAAAGGTTTTGAAATGATCAGAATGTTTTGTCACTTAACTTTAGACTAATGTTGACTGTTTGTTTTGTTATGTTCAGATACAATCGGTAAATGACATGTACAAACTGTTGCAAGAGTATAACTCAAGCCTGCAGCTGTATAACAGCAAGCTACAAGGTGATCTTGATGAAGCTCATGAAACTATAAAACGCGGTGAGAAAGAAAGGACTGCCATTGTCGAAAATATTGGCAACTTGAAGGGCCAGTTTTCAGCATTGCAGGATCAGCTTGCTGCTTCTAAGGTATATGATGATGTTCTGTTATATCCGATCAATGGTAGTAAATGTTTTGTAGTTCTGGTCAAAATGTGATTGAGTGTCTTGTTTTTTTTTGGTAGGCTTCTCAAGAAGATATCATGAAGCAGAAAGGTGAGTTGGAAAACGAAATTGCGAGTCTCAAGGTCGAGCTTCAGCAGGCCAAGGAAGACCGTGATCGCCATTTAGTGGAAGTACAAACCTTACAAACTGAGGCAACCAAGTACAATGACTTCAAAGACACCATAACTGAACTTGAGGTCTCATATCCGTTTACAATTTCTTTCTATATATTCTCTGCCAATTGTTTTTTCTTAAGATGATGTAAATTGTTTTTGGTCCAGACTACATGTTCATCCCAGAGTACTCAGATACAAGAGTTACAGGATCGACTAGTGTATTCTGAGAGGCGACTGCAGGTTTTTATCACATTCTCGAGCAAAACACATATAACATATGAATCTATTAGATTTCACAACCTCTTATGTTTTTAATAACATTTTTGGATTGTTTATGGTTTAGGTGTCTGATCTAACTACTTTTGAGAAAATAAATGAGTTTGAAGACCAGAAGCAAAGCATTATCGATCTGAAAAGTCGAGTAGAAGAAGCAGAACTTAAACTCGTTGAAGGGGAAAAACTACGGAAGAAGTTGCACAATACCATTCTTGTAGAATTCACTTAACTAAACCTTTGTCACATTTTTTTCGTCCCCTATGTGTGTAAAGCTTGACTGATCCTGGTTTATTTCTCATGTTGCAGGAATTGAAAGGCAATATACGTGTGTTCTGTAGAGTTAGACCTTTATTGCCTGGTGAGAATAATGGTGAGGAGGGAAAAACTATTTCTTACCCGACATCTCTAGAAGCACTTGGTCGCGGTATTGACTTGTTGCAAAATGGTATGAAACCAGAAACTTCTGAGATAGTGTGGTTCTTGCTAAAATGACACATTGATTGGAAGAACAATTGATGTCTTTTTTTTTTTTATGGACAGCGCAAAAGCATTCTTTTGGTTTACGAGTATATGCTTAATGGTAGTCTTGAAAATCATTTGTTTGAAAGTAAGTAAGAATTAAGATCCAACATTTATGTTTATGTTACTTGGCATTGTTCATGACCTGATGAATCTTGTTTATTCTAGGGGGTTCTAATGTGCTTTCTTGGTCACTGCGTATGAAAGAGGCGATTGGTGCTGCTAGAGGGCTTTGTTTTTTGCACGAAGCTAAGGATCAAGTCATTTACAGAGACTTCAAAGCAGCAAATATCCTTCTTGATTCAGGATTCAACCCAAAACTCTCAGACTTTGGATTGGCGAAAGAAGGTCCAAAAGACAACCGTTCACATGTGACAACCCAAGTCATCGGTACAGAAGGTTACGCAGCTCCAGAATATCTAGCAACAGGTTTCTCTTTGTTTGATGGTTCATTTGTTCCAATTTCAACTAACAAAACATGAAATTTCTAAAACACATTGATTGGTCTCTGCTTTTGGTCTCTGTCAGGTCATCTAACAACGAAATGTGACGTCTACAGCTTTGGTGTAGTCTTGCTAGAGATTCTATCTAGACGTAGAGCAATAGACAAAACTAAAGCTCGAGAAGAAGAATATTTAGTGGAATGGGCGACACCTTACTTGCGAGACAAGCGAAAAGTGTTTAGGATAATGGACACGAAGCTTGTGGGTCAATACCCTTAGAAAGCAGCGTTTATGATGTCTTTCTTGGCTTTACAATGTATTGGAGAGGTTAAAGTTAGACCATCGATGCCTGAGGTCTTGTCTCTTCTTGAGAAAGTTACAATTCCAAGACATCGAAAGAGTAGAAGCAGAGGTTTTGCTACTAACTCTTCTTCCAAACGGTTTCTCAGACACCCTAATTAAGGACTCAAAATCTCTTTGGCTTTTGGATCGTTTCTTTTGTGGAAATGGAATATAAAAACTTTTTTTTGGTTACGTCATTGATAATATAGAAGAATAAAAAAAGCTTGGCCATGATCTATAATTAAGATTTTAACCATACCTCATTCAGTTAGTGGCTATTAATTATACACAGTCATCATGATCATTGTTATGTGTAATGTACGTATATAAGAACATGTACATAGTCTACACATATGTGGATTGTATATGTACTAGTAACTATTTGCATGGAGAGACGAAAAGAGAAGTCTAATCCAAACCAAAACGCCCCGATCAAATTAACCACCACTAATTAACATTAATCATATCTCTCGTAAATCCAAATTTAACAGAGCTATCAATTCGCCGTCAATACCCCACTTCTCCTAATAGTTTCATCATCACTAATTCCACTTTTATTCTCTTTCCATAATAGTTTCATCATCACTAATTCTCTGTCGCTATCACTTGAGTGTAGCCAGTTTTGCAAGTTTAGGTCCCTCATGATTGCTTAAGGTATCCTGTAATATCTACTTAGAAACTATAAGGAGTAGAAGATGGAGCCTTTGCAGAAGATAAAAGAGTTACAACAGAGAGAGATTTGTTTGGTTGTAATTAATAGAATTTTAGAGTGAATGTGAGATCTTATGTATAACTAAATCACTTAGGTAGAAAATTTCAGTATAACTTGAACTACTTGGTGCAACTGTACTAGAATTATTAAAATAAATTTCAATATGGATCATGTGAAAACGAATAAAAAATAGATTTTGGCGGCGGAATATTCATTTAAAATCATCACACTATGGTAAAATGAACCAAAGACAACATGATATTAGTAAAAAATTATTTGGTATACACATAATTATCCAGTTGTACTCTCATATCCATAGTTGAACTTTTGCGTTTTTTTCGTATTTCCAGTTGGACTATAATATAATTTATTAATTAGCAGTTGGCCACAAGATTTATCAGTATTAATTAGCATATACAAGGTTTTCATAACACAATGTTCATAAAAACTTGGGTTTCACCTCTTTTGCTTCATTTGAGGTGATCACTTACTAAGTCTTCCTTATACTATAAAGAGTGTTTTATGTGAAAACGATAGTATATATTAGAAAGTGATAAATTCTTGTTTTGTTGATTAAACATGGTTCTTTAATAGTTCAATATGTTTTAGAAATTCTTATAAACCTTAATTATCATTTTCATATTTTAAATATAAATGCAAATCTAAATATATATTTAGTTGTACCTAGTTGAACTGAGTATTATATATTTATGTTATCTAAATATTACCCTCTATAGTTAAAATGTAATTTTGTATGGTTATTGTTCATTACCTCTCGAAAATATGATAAATAAACAATTACGAATTACATAAATTGTTCTAGTAACATCTCTTACTTTTTCTAGTAACATCTCTTACTTGTTCCATTTCCGGTGAACAACAACGACAATATTAGCTAGGGTTATAGAAGAAGATATGTTGAAGATGACTACAAAATTACAATAATATTGTTCATTAAAACGGATTTATGGACCTACACTAAGCAAAAGAACGTTATGTACGTACTCTAATCTCAAGAACATTATGTACGTATGCGTTCATATGTACGTACACGTTTATATGTACGTACACGTTCGATTTTAGGTTTAATGAACCCGAAATTACCAGAATATCCTCGTCTTCTACCTCTAACATACGACTGAAAACCCTAATTTTCCCTGCCTCACTTTATTTTTTCACGACTTATGTCTATTTTTTTGGTTTCACTTGTGGGTTTTTTACTCAACTATTATAGATTTTCATCTCAACATCTGATTTCTAAATTAAAAACCTATAAAAAGTGAGTTATATAGATTTTCGAACAGATATCTAGCTCTTCCATGGATGAACCCAGAGGAAAGATTAACGAAACAGAGTAGGAAAAAGACGTTTGCTCCGGCCGACAAACAGAATACGATTGATGAATCTGCTACAAACGTTATTACATGAACACCATAGATCGGAAGAACAGCAAACGTGTTTAGATCTACCTCCAATAAGTCTATCGCAACGCTAGACTGTCTTTGACAGCTCAAACAAATTCGTGTTATTCTGGTAAGACTTTACAGCTGTCAAAAATGCTTACTAAATCTACCACGGACAAGAAACCTACCATCACACTCCGAAAACTATTTCAAAAAAACAAACAAGTATACCAAAAATATCTGAAACGAGAGAAGGCTGTCGAATAAATCTGTCGCAACAGGCCATTAGTCTACCATAAATATCTTTTGGGTCATATTGACTGTTGAAGGTGTACATCAGATATTTTTGGTACACTTAGTTTTTGATACACATATACGTCCACCGATAAGTGTACCAACACTACAACTAAGTGTACCATCTACGTCGACGGCAAAGTGTACCAGCACTACAACTAAGTGTACCAAAAATATCTGACGTACACCTTTAATCAGTCCACGTGTATAAATCTACCATCAAAGGATCGGTAGACTTAGTCCCAACTTCCAATGTTTTTTTTTCTAATGGCACTAGCCGTAATTACGTTTTTTCCCAACACTAGTTTTAGGGGTAGTATAGGTACAATGGGTTAGTCTAGTAATAACAAACAATTGTATGTTACTTTTGTAATAAGGAAGCTTTTATGCAATATTCTAGTAACTCACCCTATTCTTAAATGTATTCATATAGCCCATGGGTTGACCAATTAATTGACCCATTAATCTATAACGTTTTTTTATAACCAAGCTATATTTAATCTATAACTAATTTTGTAACCAATTTATAAAAATTATATAGTCTACCAAAAAAAGTTGTGTACTTCCGTTTTATTATATAGGAATATAATATATTGCATTAATAATAATATCGTGCATTTTAAAAGTTTAAATTTTCGGGTTTTTATTGTGTTTTTAATATATAAGTAGAACAATATATGGATTTAAATTACAACGTTTTACTGGGCTATATTGGTATATGGATGTGGTTCATTTATGAAAGTTAGTTTTTGCAGATTTTAATATCATATTAAATATGATATTAAATATTTAAATCATGGGATAAAAATGTTACACTTGTGTAACTAATAATTAATTGCATAATAATAATTATAAAATATACTAACATAATAAGTTAAATATATTTGTGTAACTAATATTTTAAAAAAACAATAATACTTTCACTTTAAATACGTTTTGTTGTTTGCATTATATATCTAAACCCAAAATAATTATATTATTAATAGGACATATGTGTCCATTTCTTAGAGTATAAGTTTGATAATAACCCTTTCATTTACCTATATTTATTCCAAAGCTCAAGTTAAAACAATATAATAATATAATAATTAAAATAAATGAGGAAAAAAAATACTGGAATAATATCATTCATATACATTTTTAATATAAATTTATAACAGATGAAAAATAATATATTTGTCTGTTTGAACTGTTTTCATTTTTTTGTCATGACACAAAATAATATAAAATTTCAATCTCAACAGTTTTTACAGCTTTCTAAATTATTCTCTAGCATTCATTTTTTTAAAATAAATAAATCCTCCAATTCTTGATTTAATAAAAGATTTTCGGAGTGATTAATCTAATTTACAATTTTTAGTTAATTTTAAATTTAGAAATTTCAACCGCTTGTATAAACAGAAAACATGAGATGATTTTGAAGTTGAAATGGTAATGTAGTTTGGTTTTGTCACAGAAGAATTCATACGCTCAAAAGCTTCATTGCCATGGCTATAAGCCTAGAACTATTATAAAGTTTTTTTTTAAGTTTTATTAAAAAGTCACGGTTGTAATCTACGTATCATAATTGATATCAATTAATATTTATAACTATTTTTTTCACAAAGTCTTTATGTGAAAAAAAATTCAAACCGATTCCATTATAATTGTATGGAGTGCCACTCCAAGTTCGGTCCAACAACAAACTAAGATGGGCGTTGAGGAAAAGAAGCCACTGCATTTGTCAACTTGTTCAGTCACCAACGATAACAAAAAAGAGTTATATGGTCGATGTGATCTGCTTTGTACAATCAAGGTTCCAAAGACAGATCACACTACATACACTCTAAGTGAAGAACAAATTCTCTGATCTTGCGTCACCGATTCTATGTAACTGATGATGACACTTGTGAGAATCAACCTAATCATTGTAATCATAAGGTTATCATGAGTTCTACTATACATAGGTGGAGCTACTTCTTTGGAGTTCTGGAGATGTTCCGGGATTATACATGGAGGGGAGAACTGAACCAGAGATAGAGAGAGCAAAAAGAAAAGCATCTACTATGTGTTTTCTTTTTCAGGTTTCTTTGTAGTTACTCTCTAAGTTTTGTATATGAAACACAATATAAACTTTGGTTGATTGATAGTGGATGTTTGTGGAAGAAGGTTCCCGCACGAGATGTACCCTTTGCATGACGGGAACTCATTAAATCTCTGTGTATTGTTTATGTTATGCAACATGATCTGTGAAGTAAACGAGGAGTATCTTTTGAGACAGATCTTCCTATTTTTATGTCACTAAATTTCCAAATTTATAACTTGATTTTCACTTAAAATTAAAAACTTACAACAGAGGATTAAGATTTTTCATCAACATGACAAAACAATCAAGAATCAAGATTTTTTTTTTTTTATCTTCTCTTACTAGTATTACCTTATTTTAATTCCTTTACCCAGTTATATTTTTGTTTTACTAGTTTCACCCAGTTCTACTGCATTTGATTTAGTAGATAAGATATTCTAAACCATAGTTTTACTAGTTTTACAAAATATAGAATCATGGAAAATAATCCGAGCAAATTTCTCACAAGACTGATAGTTGTACTTTGTTGTATCTAGTTTTACTTCAGTTCTACCTTTTCTTACTAGTTTTACTTCGTTATACTAGTTTTTCCAAGTTATACTTCTGTTCTACTAGCTTTATGTAGTTTTCCTTCCGTTTTACTAGTTTTACCTAGTTTTCCTTCCGTTCTATTAGTTTTACTAAATCCACCTAGTTTTATTACATTTAATTTAGTGCTACAAATTTTACTTAAATCCCAAAACAGCAATTTAATTCCAAAGCATTTATGTCGTTTTCTCAACTGTAGATGAGATATTAACAAACAATAAAATCATCGAAAATAATCCAAGCAATTTGTCACGAGACTAATATTTGTATATAGTTTTACCGAGTTATACTTAGTTTTTTCTTCTCTTACTAGTATTACCTTGTTTTACCTTATTTTACTTCCTTTACCTAGTTATAGTTCCATTTTACTAGTATCACCTAGTTCTACTGCATTTGATTTAGTAGATAAGATATTCTAAACCATAGTTTTACTAGTTTTACAAAAGATAGAATCATGGAAAATAATCCGAGCAAAATTTCTCACAAGACTGATAGTTGTACTTTGTTGTATATAGTTTTACTTCAGTTCTACCTTTTCTTACTAGTTTTACTTTCGTTATATTAGTTTTTCCAAGTTTTACTTCCTTTATACTAGTTTTACCTAGTATTACTTCCGTTCTAGTAGCTTTACCTAGTTTTACTTCCGTTCTACTAGCTTTACTAATTCCACCTTCCCTTATTAGTTTTACTTCAGTTTATAGTTTTACCGAGTTTTACGTAAGTTTACCTATTTTTACCTAGTTTTACTTCCGTTTTACTAGTTTTACTAATTCCACATAGTTTTATTACATTTAATTTAGTGCTACGAATTTTACTTAAATCCCAAAACTGTAATTTAATTCCAAAGCATTGCTGTCGTTTTCTCAACTGTAGACGAGATATTAACAAACAATAGAATCATGAAAAATAATTCAAGCAATTTGTCACGAGACTAATATTTGTGCAATAGTTTTACTTCAGTTTTATCAGTTTTACCGAGTTATACTTAGTTTTATCTTCTTATACTAGTATTGCGTTGTTTTACCTTGTTTTACTTCCTTTACCTAGTTATTTTTCCGTTTTACTAGTTTCACCTAGTTCTACTGCATTTGATTTAGTAGATGAGATATTGCAAACCATAGTTTTACTAGTTTTACAAAAGATAGAATCATGGAAAATAATCCGAGCAAATTTCTCACAAGACTGATAGTTGTATCTAGTTTTACTTCAGTTCTACCTTTTCTTACTAGTTTTACTTTCGTTATACTAGTTTTTCCAAGTTTTATGTTATACTAGTTTTACCTAGTTTTACCTAGTTTTACTTCCGTTCTAGTAGCTTTACCTAGTTTTACTTCCGTTCTACTAGCTTTACTAATTCCACGTTCTCTTACTAGTTTTATTTCAGTTTATAGTTTTACCGAGTTTTACTTAACAAACAATAATAGAATCATGGAAAATAATCCAACCAATTTGTCACGAGACTAATATTTGTACATAGTTTTACTTCAGTTTTACCTAGTTATGCTTAGTTTTATCTTCTCTTACTAGTATTACCTTATTTTACTTCCTTTACCTAGTTATATTTGCGTTTTACTAGTTTCACCTAGTTCTACTGCATTTGATTTACTAGACGAGATATTGCAAACTATAGTTAGTTTTACAAAAGATAGAATCATGGAAAATAATCCGAGCAAATTTCTCACAAGACTGATAGTTGTACTTTTTTGTATCTTGTTTTACTTCAGTTCTACATTTTCTTAGTAGTTTTACTTTCGTTATATTAGTTTTTCCAAGTTTTACTTTCGTTATACTAGTTTTACCTAGTTTTGCCTAGTTCTAGTAGCTTTACCTAGTTTTACTTCCGTTATACTAGCTTTACTAATTCCACCTTCCCTTGCTAGTTTTACTTCAGTTTATAGTTTTACCGAGTTTTACTTAAGTTTACCTAGTTTTACCTAGTTTTACCTAGTTTTACTTTTGTTTTACTAGTTTTACTAATTCCACCTAGTTTTATTACATTTAATTTAGTGCTACGAATTTTACTTAAATCCCAAAACAGCAATTTAATTCCAAAGCATTGCTGTCGTTTTCTCAACTGTAGATGAGATATTAACAAACAATAGAATCATGGAAAATAATCCAAGCAATTTGTCACGAGACTAATATTTGTACATAGTTTTACTTCAGTTTTACCAGTTTTACCTAGTTTTACTTAGTTTTATCTTCTCTTACTAGTATTACCTTGTTTTACCTTATTTTACTTCCTTTACCTAGTTATATTTCCGTTTTACTAGTTTCACCTAGTTCTACTGCATTTGATTTAGTAGATGAGATATTGCAAACCATAGTTAGTTTTACAAAAGATAGAATCATGGAAAATAATCCGAGCAAATTTCTCACAAGATTGATAGTTGTACTTTTTTATCTAGTTTTACTTCAGTTCTACCTTTTCTTACTAGTTTTACTTTCGTTATACTAGTTTTTCCAAGTTTACTTCCGTTATACTAGTTTTACTTCTGTTCTAGTAGCTTTACCTAGTTTTACTTCCGTTCTACTAGCTTTACTAATTCCACCTTCCCTTACTAGTTTTACTTCAGTTTATAGTTTTACCGAGTTTTACTTAAGTTTACCTAACTTTACATAGTTTTACTTCTGTTCTACTAGCTTTATAATTCCACCTTCCCTTACTAGTTTTACTTCAGTTTATAGTTTTACTGAGTTTTACCTAGTTTTACCTAGTTTTACTTCCGTTTTACGTCCGTGTCACTAGTTTTACTTGTTTCACCGAGTTCCGTTTTACATCCGGTTTACTAGTTTTACTTGTTTCACCTAGTTCTACTGCATTTGATTTAGTAGATGAGATATTGCAAACGATAGTTTTACTAGTTTCACCTAGTTTTACGAAAGATAGAATCATGAAAATAATCCTAGCAAATTTCTCACAAGGCTGATAGTTGTACGTTGTTTTTTCTAGTTTTACTTCAGTTCTACCTTCCCTTACTGGTTTTACTTCAGTTCTACTATTATAACTTCCGTTCGACTAGCGTTATGTAGTTTTCCTTCCGTTGGATCACAATGGGGAACACACTGAGATAGGAAAAGAAGGGAGTCAATAACACTGTGGCGTAGAGTATTTGGTAGATCGAAATATATATAATCAACTACTTAAATAGGAGTAGATAATGAGATCTTGCAGGTTAGGAGAATCTCCAAGCAACCGGTAAATTAATTTCGGCCATTGATAACCGTCTATACGAAGCTTCAGATGTTCAAGCTGGTCGAAAACAATCCCAACAGCATATGAATGCTGCAAGCGTAACAAAAAATGACAAATAATTTATTCTCAGAGAAAAACAAAAAACTATTGTACGATTAAGAACTTGAAGTTAAGAAAACGTATAGGAAGAAAGTTACCTCTTCTCCACTGTTAGACCATACGAATAAAGAAAGACGTTTGACAGAAGAAATAGTTTCAAAAAGCTTCTCGACAGTTTGCCTAACTTTGACAGTTCAGCCCAGCGGAATATGATGCTGGAGCGTGTCAAGTCTTCGCCAAGCATTTGAAAGGGACCGCCCTGAGTTGGTTCTCGCGACTCCCGTCTTGATCCATTGATAGCGTCAAAGACCTAATAACCGGATTTTTGAAGCAATTTTCTATTTTGATGGAAAACAAAAACTCGCACGCCGATCTGTATGCCTGGACTCAGGGGCGCCAAGAATCACTCCGATCATTTATCACAGATTTAAGGAAGTCGTTGTCAACGTCTCGATTCCTGACGTGGCAGCCATTGTCGCCCTCAGAAATGCACGATGGTATGAGTCCCGA
The DNA here is from genome assembly GCF_000633955.1 of Camelina sativa. Lineage (NCBI taxonomy): Eukaryota > Viridiplantae > Streptophyta > Magnoliopsida > Brassicales > Brassicaceae > Camelina > Camelina sativa. Next base: position 2,482,327 of record NC_025693.1, read on the forward strand.
TTCAAGGAAGAGCTGTCTTTATCGCACGTGGAGACCATCGCCGACGCAGGGCTGCGAAGCATATCAAACTAGAAGAAGAAAAGGCCGTTAACGCCAAGAAACATGCGGCAGAAAAGAGCGTTGCGACCAAGGAGCCAACAGTCGTAGCACCTGAAACGTTACTAGGCTGAACTGCTGGAGTTACCGCCACTGACTGTGCCCGGATATCCTCCTCAATCTCTGCTGCAGTCTCAACCAGCTCTGCACGCGTAGCATAACTCCGCCCTCTACAGTGAACCCTCAAGTCATCACGTAGAGCCCTCAAAAACCTCCTGATCTGAGCCTCCTCAGACTCCATAGCCCGACCCCCATAACATAGAAGTCGACTGAACTCCAAGTCCAGCTCCCGCACTGACCGCGTCCCCTGAGATATCTGAAGGAACTGCACCTCCAACCGGTCCAATGCCTCCCTAGGGAAATACTTGCGGTTGAACTCCAAGACGAAGTCAGCCCAAGTCATCTCCCGCTGCACTCTCCTAGCAGCCACTGATCTCCACCACAACTCAGCATCACCACTCAAATAGTAGACCCCTATGTCCACCCAAAACTCCTCAGGACATCTCAGAGTATGGAAGTTACGTTCCACACTCGTCCTCCACGCATCCGCAACAGTAGGATCTGTACCACCCGAAAACCTCTCAGTGAACAGACCCTTCATCTCCTTGAGCATAGACAAATAACGTCCATGTGCTCCCACATCCGCAACCACTGGCTGCCGCTCCTCCGCCACCACTGGTGGCACTACCTGAGCCTGAGCCGGTACCACTGGTGGTAACCGCTCTAACACCTGTGCTAGCATAGCCGCAAAGTCAGTACCAGGGACTCCACCCGCTGGGACTCCCACACCCGGAACCCTAGCATCACCGGCCACTGGAGCATCAACACCGCCCCCTCCTGCCACACTCACGGAATCCCCCGGAACACCCTGCGACTCGCCAACACCCTCAGCTGTCACACTCTGGTCCTCGGTCTCACTAACCACTGGGACTCTGCCCCTACCACGACCACGTCCGCGTCCACGACCACGTCCGTGCCCACGACCTCGACCAGCCACAGCCTCATCTCTAACCATCTGCACTACCATGAACAGAAGGCTAAGCAAACAATTTCTATTATAACACATGAAACATAAACTCACCATGGAATCACACAATCGGCTCGAAGAGGATGTTCTAGGACTCCATGCCACACATAATTGACTAACTCACATAATCAATCAAGCATGCAAATCCCAAACATCTACAACAGAAACTTAGTGAACCCAAACCTAGAACCGCAAGGGCTCTGATACCAAAATGAAACGACCGACCCTTTTTTTTTAATAATAAATAATAAATATGTATAAATAAACTACAACTAGCGGTCCCATACCCACTAGCCACCTAACCACATTCACAATCAACAGCGGAATAATAAATACCAATATCTAATAATAAACCAATAATAATCCAATAACAACCCAATACCATAGCACAAACAATAACCAAATACCAAACAACAAGAAACAAGGAACCAGCAACCTAGCAATGTTTCTATTGACTCAACTCTAGCAACCTAGCAATGCTAGACAACATCCAATCGAGTCCCTAGAACATCCTCCTCTTCATTGCCTTGATTCCACGATCACACTTTGCCTTTACCTGCACCACAAACACAAATTGAGATGCATGAGTATTTGATAAACACTCAGTGAGGCAATCCTCCCATCTACTGGGCTATACACACAAGCAACAATGATTCCAAAGTTCCAAAACAAGCAACAAACAAACACACAAACCAGGAAATCAAACATCGTCTCGCTGGAAGGGAGGTGTCGACCGACACCAGCCTAGTGTCGACCGACACTGGCTCAATGGTGTCGACCGACACTACCCCACAGTGTCGATCGATGCCCAATTTGCTGGTGTCGACCGACACCAAGTGGTATCGATCGACACTCCCTCTGCAACTGCGATCCGCGCGAAGTCGAGAGTCGAATCTCGCTCCCAAATCTCCTCCAAATCGTCCAATACTCAAAACCCAAGCCTTATACCTCCATAGGAACCTGTAACAACCAATCCCCAGCAAGAAAAACACACAAACAAGCAACAACAAGCAAGAACAAGGGAATCAAAGGCTTAGATTAGCCATGGTCATGCACTCACCTCTTTGAAGGAAGATTTAGACCAAAAGAAACGAATCCACCACTCCCAGCAACCTTCCAACACGTTCCTAGCCTTGGATCTTCAATCCCACAGCAGGATCTCACCAAAAACGCCTTGAAATCTCACAAACTCTCTCAAGAACCTTAGGAACTGTTTTTCTCCTTTCTTTTCTCTCAAACGGCGCAAGACCACCAAAAACACGACCCTAGGTCGTTTTCTTTCTTTTAAACCTCGGTCCAATGGTTTCCTTAAACCAAACCAAACCAAATCGATCAAAAATCCAATCTGGTCGAACCGGAAATAAGTGGTGTCGACGGACACCACTTGTGTCCATCGACACCCATCCCCAAAAACTAATTTTTGGTTCGCGGATGTTACAATTCTCCCCCACCAATCTAGATTCGTCCTCGAATCTCGAACAACCATCAGCCAAGGACTCATGTGCAGCCGTCTCCACAGCCCGCACTCCTCCGACCGATCTACAGAAGGTCACCTCTAGGCGATAGACTCACGCTCCAGGCGTCATTTGCTCTCGACTTTTGGACTTTCCTTTACTCATAGGCCTAAACCTTGAGTTTTTATTGGCTCCTCATCAGACCTAAGTCTGCATGCCAAATGTTGGCTCCTCATCGGGCCTAAACCCGCATGCCATAATATATTTAAGGAAAAATCCAAAACTCGTCTCTCAGGTTGCCACCCTACAGCGCGCCCCCGGATCGTCATCTGAAGTCGATATACCAACCATATTCCCAAGCCACAAAGTCTCGGAATATGGCAGTACTAGGAGAACCTAAGTCCCCCAAGAGTCGCGAGCAAACAATTCTGAACACGTCTGAGTCCTATCCCTATCCAGGTTTCCTTCCCGTGGCTCGCGTAAAACATCTCAATGTCCTACCAACCACATATCCCCTCACTGGAATACCTCATGACCACACAAGGATCATATACATGCCACAAGGGCCGCCACAAAGGCCAAACAAAATGTCCTAAAGAGGACCGCCACCAAGGCCAAACAAATGTCCTAAAGAGGACCGCCACCAAGGCCAAACAAATGTCCTAAAGAGGACCGCCACCAAGGCCAAACAAATGTCCTAAAGAGGACCGCCACCAAGGCCAAACAAATGTCCTAAAGAGGACCGCCACCAAGGCCAAACAAATGTCCTAAAGAGGACCGCCACCAAGGCCAAACAAATGTCCTAAAGAGGACCGCCACCAAGGCCAAACAAATGTCCTAAAGAGGACCGCCACCAAGGCCAAACAAATGTCCTAAAGAGGACCGCCACCAAGGCCAAACAAATGTCCTAAAGAGGACCGTCACAAAGACACTCTGGCTAAAAAGCCCATCACAAAGACCACACAATGTCTAAAAAGACCGCCGCACATGGCACACTGACTCAAAAGTCCGCCACTAAGACCACACACAAGCCCCTGCAAGGCTCTCTACCGCTAAAATGGACAAATTCTAACTCCCGTAAAACTTTCCATATTTAGCACTTTCCATTTTTGGAAACTTCCACTTTTGGAAACTTCTATTTCAGAAAAATTTCCTCTAAAACCCCGCCTCACGGAAACTTTGTACCCCGAACACCACCTCATCTCGTTACTGAGTCGCATAACCAACCACCCCAAGCGACCGAGTAACAAGAGAGATGGGCTGGAATACTCCATTCCCGCTCCAGCCACGGATTACAGATGGGACCAGGCTAAACAAGCTCAAGTCGCGGCTTGCTTCTCATACCACTTCTTGAACCTTGCCTTCATCTTTGCCTCAGGCTCCCAAGTCTGCTCCTCAACACCATCACAGTCCCACAGGACTCTCATCAAAGGAATCTTCTTCTTCCGAAGTTCCTTGATCCTCCTCTCGAGAACCCTCACTGGTCTCGCCTCCAAAGTCATGTTAGGCTGAAGATCCTCAGGAATCTTAGCCAACACCTCCTCTCCCTCACGGAGACACTTCCGCAACATAGACACATGGAAAACCTTATGGAATGCACGCATCACCTCAGGTAACTCCAATCTATATGCCACTGGTCCAACCCGCCCAATCACTCTGAATGGACCCATATACCTCGGACTCAACTTAGTCTCTGACAATGACCTGTTCGGACCCCGCAACATGGCCATCTTGAGGTACACTCTGTCTCCTACCTGAAACTCAAGATCTCTCCTCCTCTTATCAGCATAACTCCTCTGTCTATCCTGAACCTCTNTGATAAGTTGTACTCATATGCGACTTAGTGCCCATCTCTGCCTGAAATGCCTTCCAGAACACCGAAGTGAACTTAGAATCTCGGTCAGACACAATGCTCACTGGCACCCCATGCAATCTGACTATCTCTCTCACATACTTCTTAGCCAAGACCGCTGCTCCATCAGTCTTCTTAATGGCCAGAAAATGTGCTGACTTAGTCAACCGGTCCATAATGACCCAAATAGCATCAAAGGTCCGTGACACTGACAATGCTACCACAAAGTCCATAGTGATCATATCCCACTTCCACTCAGGAATGGGTAGACTCTTCAGTAACCCGCCAGGAACCTGATGCTCAGCCTTCACTAGCTAACACACATCGCACCTCGAAACCCAACTAGCAACGTCCTTCTTCATCCCGACCCAATGATAGTACCTCTTGAGGTCACGGTACATCTTAGTCGCTCATGGATGAATGGACAACTTGCTCGCATGAGCCTCTCTCAGAATCTCCTGCCTCAACTCCTCATCCTTGGGCACACAAACCCGACTGTGCACCAAGATAGTACCATTTTCTGAGACCTGATACTCTGAATCCACATCCTTAGAGGCATTCACCAGCCCCAAATCCTTCTCCTGAGCCAACCGCACTCTACTCAGAAGATCTGCTCTATCTACTGCTTCTAAACCCAACGGTTCCTGTGAAACAGCACATAAGCTCAAAGCACTGGTCTCCCCTACCAGAGACTCCATCTCATGCTCTTGAGCCGAAGCTACCCTCTTCCGACTCAGAGCATCTGCAACCGTGTTAGCCTTACCAGGATGATAGGCTATCTCCAAATCATAATCTGCCACAAGCTCCATCCACCGCCTCTGTCTCAAATTCAGCTCAGGCTGAGTGAATATATACTTCAGGCTCTTATGATCTGTAAACACCTGTACCTTTGCACCATAAAGATAAGATCTCCAAATCTTCAGGGCAAAAACTACAGCACCCATCTCCAAATCATGAGTAGGATAGTTGCCTTCATGCACCCGCAACTGCCGCGAAGCATAGGCAATCACCTTCCCATGCTGCATCAGAACACAACCCAAACCAACTCTAGATGCATCTGTATAAACCACATAGGGTTCTCCCTGCTCAGGCAAAGCCAACACTGGCGCAGTAGTCAACATCTCCTTCAGGCTTGCAAAGCCTTCCTCACACTCTTCTGACCAGACCAAAGGAACATCCTTCCCTGTCAACTTGGTCATATGACGTGCTCTGCTAGCAAACCCCTGCACAAATCTCCTGTAGTAACCTGCCAATCCAAGGAAACTTCTGATCTCTGTGGCATTCTGCGGTCTAGGCCAATCTCTGATAGCCTGAATCTTCTCTGGATCTACAGAAACCCCCTCTGCAGAAACAATGTGACCCAGAAAGCCCATCTCACGCTGCCAAAAACTACACTTGCTCAACTTGGCAAACAACTTCTGCTCCCGCAGCTTCTCCATAACTGCCCTCAAATGCACTGCATGCTCCTCAGGACTCTTAGAATAAACCAGGATATCGTCGATGAAAATGATGACAGATACATCCAGAAACTCCTGAAACACACTGTTCATCAATCTCATAAACGCTGCTGGCGCGTTAGTCAATCCGAAGGGCATCACCACAAACTCATAGTGCCCATATCTCGTCCTGAAAGCAGTCTTCCTCACATCTGCCTCATCTATCGGTATCTGATGATAACCCGACGCCAGATCTACCTTGGAGAACCAAGTAGCACCCCTCAACTGATCCAACAACTCATCGATCCTAGGAAGAGGATACTTGTTCTTCACAGTGACCCGGTTCAAACCCCGATAATCAATACACAACCTGAAACTCCCATCCTTCTTCTTCACAAACAACACCGGCGCTCCCCACGGTGATACACTAGGACGGATGAATCCCTTACTCAACAAATCTTCTAGCTGCTTCTTCAGCTCTGCCATCTCTGCTGGAGCCATTCTGTAAGGAGCCTTGGATAACGGTGTCGTCCCCGGTTCCAGTTCAATGGTAAAGGGATCCGACCGAGATGGTGGTAATCCCTGCAAAGACTGAAACACATCCTCAAACTCTTCCACTACTGGAATACCGCTAACCGTAGACTTCCCCACTGACTCTGGCATAGATATAGTAACCAGATAAGCCTCACGGCCCTTCTCGATCATCTTCCCAGCCTGAATGGCTGAGATCACGAGACTCCCCGAAGTCGGTCTAATACCCTGAAAAACCAATTTCCCTCCTGAACGCTCAAACTCCACTCTACCCCAGTGGCAATCCAAATGCACCCTATGCCGATGCAACCAATCCATCCCGGGAATAATATCATACAGCTCCACTGGACTGATAAGCAAATCTGCTGGCCACAACTCTCCTGCGATCTGAATATCAATTCTTCTGGCTCGTCCAATCACTCTCATGAACTCGCCTCCCGCAACTCTGATAACTCATGCACGCTCTCCAGGATCCCCGCTGATCCCCGCACACTCTGCGCACTCTAGAGTAATGAAGCTATGAGAAGCTCCAAAATCAAACATAACATGGGACTTAAACCCGCCCACCAACAAGGTCCCTACACAAACCTCATGTGTTGAGAACCTAACACTTTATCACAGGAAACATAAAATCTGACCCTACTAAATTCACAAAGATTAAGTACTAGAAATTATACCTGTGATCGCCCCGGCACTGGTTCCACCAGTCTCTACTGTCGAGTAAACACGTGGCGCCTGCTCAATCCGTGCCACCTGCTGACCTCCAGGCTGCACCTGCTGCAACGCTGCCACTGCTGCCGGCTGTAGCTTGGGACAAAAAGGCCTAATGTGCCCTGTCTCCCTACAGTGATAACATACCCGAGGCCCCGTAGTCGGAACACTCCTCTTGGGACAACTAGCAACCCTGTGATCCTTGCTCCCACACCCGAAGCAACCCGCACCACTCGGCTTCTGCGTAGCCTCCCACTTCCTCTTGGTTCCCTGAGCATGCCTACCGCCCCTGCTAGAACCACCCTGCTGCTGAGCCTTACTAGGCTGAACTGCTGGAGCAACCGGCACTGACTGTGCCCGGATATCCTCCTCAATCTCTGCTGCAGTCTCCACCAACTCTGCACGCGTAGCATAATACCTCCCTCTACAGTGAACTCTCAACTCATCACGTAGAGCTCTCATAAACCTCCTAACCTGAGCCTCCTCAGGCTCCATAGCTCGACCCCCATAACACAGAAGTCGACTGAACTCCAAGTCCAGCTCCCGCACTGACCGTGTCCCCTGAGACAACTGAAGGAACTGCACCTCCAACCGATCCAATGCCTCTCTCGGAAAATACTTGCGGTTGAACTCCAAAACGAAGTCAGCCCAAGTCATCTCCCGCTGCACTCTCCTAGCAGCCACAGATCTCCACCACAACTCAGCATCTCCAGTCAAAAAGTAGACCCCTATGTCCACCCAGAACTCCTCAGGACATCTCAAGGTATGGAAGTTGCGTTCCACCCTCGTCCTCCACGCATCCGCAGCAGTAGGATCCACACCTCCCGGAAACTGCTCGGTACGTAACTTACCCATCTCTGACAACATGCTGAGATAACGAGCATGAACTCCCACATCCGCAGCCACTGGCTGCCGCTCCTCCGCCACCACTGGTGGCACTACCTGAGCCTGAGCCGGTACCACTGGTGGTTACCGCTCTAACACCTGTGCTAGCATAGCCGCAAAGTCAGTACCAAGGACTCCACCCGCTGGGACTCCCACACCCGGAACCCTAGCATCACCGGCCACTGGAGCATCAACACCGCCCCCTCCTGCCACACTCACGGAATCCCCTGGAACATCCTGTGACTCGCCAACACCCTCAGCTGTCACGCTCTGGTCTTCGGTCTCACTAACCACTGGGGCTCTGCCCCTACCACGACCACGTCCGCGACCACGTCCGCGTCCACGACCTCGACCAGTCACAGCATCCTCTCTAACCATCTGCACTACCATGAACAGAAGGCTAAGCAAACAATTTCTAATATAACA